>NW_025196124.1:0-4670 GCF_004010195.1 Chiloscyllium plagiosum
GCGCTGTATTCTTCTATGTTCTATGTTCTATGTAAATTGCCCATAGTGTTAGGTGAAGGGGTAAATGTAGGGGAATGGTTCTCGGTGGGCTGCGTTTCGGCGAGTCGGTGTGGACTTGTTGGGCCGAAGGGCCTGTTTCCATACTATAAGAAATCTAAATCCAGATCATGCTGAGGCATTTCTGCATCCTTGTCCCTGCCAACCTGGTATCATTCGCAAACATTGAGACATTACATTTTGTTCCCTCATCCAGATCATTAATACATATTGTGAATAGCTGAAGGAGGATACTCCACAAATATCCCCAATGATGGAGTCCAGCACACCTTGTGCTCCAGAATGTGCCACTCCCACAGCCAAGATGTTCTACCTCAGTTATGCCACTGGCATCTAGTCGACAATGTGGAAAGTTGCTCAGGTATGTCCTGTACACAAAATGCAGGGCAAACCTAATCTGGCCAGTTACCATCCCATCAGTTTACTCTCCATCACAAAATAATGGAAGGTGTCATCAACAGAGCTATCAAGCAGCACCTGCTCAGCAATAGCCTGCTCAGTGACACCCAGTTTGAGGTACACCAAGGCCACTCAGCTCCTGACCTCATTGCAGCCTTAGTTCACAAATCGCCAAAAGAGCTGAGTTCCAGAGGTGAGATGAGAGCGACGGTCTTTGACATAAAGGCTGCATTCGATTCAATGTGGCATAAAGGAGTTCTAGCAAAACTGGAATCAATGTGTATCGGGGCAAACTCTCAACTGGTTAGAGACATATCTTACACACATGAGATCAGTGTGGTTGTTGGATGATAGTCAGCTCAGTTCTAAGACATTTTTGCAGAAGTTCCTCAACATCTTCAGCTGTTTCATCAATGGCCTTCCCTCCATCATAAGGTCAGAAGTTAGGATGTGGGCCAATGATTGCACAAAGTTTAGACACATTTGTGACTACTAATACAGAAACTCAGCTCAGTGAATACATCTAGAAACTCTGGGAACCTAGATTTGAATCCCATGTCAGATGATGGAATTTGAATTCAATTTTAAAAAATGGAATTAAGAATGTACTGCTGGCTGTGAAGCCATGGTCAGACTGGAAGAAAAACTCATTTGACCCAATGTCCTTTCGGGAAAGGAAACTGCCATCCTCAGTGTATCTGTCCACAATGTGACTCCAGACGCACAGTAATGTGGCTGACTCTCAACAGCCCTTTGAAATGGCTGAGCAAACCACTCAGCTCTACCAATCATTACAAAGTCTCAACAAAGAAAGGAAAACAGTCGGACCACTTGGCACTGACCCAGGAACCGGAAAGCACAGTGGCAGACCTTGCAAAGTCTTACTTCCAAAGTTCTGACTTGCATATGGACGAGTACTAAATTGGAAGAGCTGTCTCACACACTCGTCAAGCAACAGCCTCACATGGCCATACTTATGAAATCATAACGCACAATGTCCCAGGCACCACCATCACCATCACTGGGTAACCCCCATCGCCCTGATAGAACACATCCAGCAGAAGTGGTGATACAGTGGTATACAGTCGGGAAGGAGTAGACCTAGGAATCCTCAACATTGATTCCAGGCACCATGAAGTCTCACGGATCATATTAAAGATGCACAAGAAAACCTCCTGCTGATACCCATGTGCTCAGAAGATGAATCAGAACTCCTCCAAATTGAACAATACTTTGAGGAAGCACTGAGGGTGACAAGGGTGCAAAATGTACTCTCGATGGGAAATCCAGTTTCCAACACCAAGAGTGGCTCAACAGCGTCACAAGTGATCAAACTGGTCTGGTCCTAATGGATGTAGCTGCTAGACTGGGTCTGCATCAGATGGTGAGCGAACCAACAAGAGAGAAAAAACATACTTGACCACATCCTCACCAAATCAAAGGAACCGGAGAAAAAAAGACGAACTATAACAAACCAAAGGCACCTATGCAACTCTGGGAAACACCTGCCCAAACAGTTCAGATACATATGGACCCACAGAACCCAGGAGCAGTAACATGTAATTTCCAAGGTGGATGAGAATAGTCATTAGAGAGTGATTGCTGAAGGCAATGTGGTCATTTCTGCAGTTATTTAAATTCTGTCCAAACTGCTGACCTGCCATTTCTTTGTGCAAATGCATCCTCAACCCCTGCAATAGCAGCCATATTTTTGCCATCTGCTTAAATAACTCCTGTTGTGGCTTGGTGTCATATTTTCTTTTATAGTATACCTTGGCAAGTGGGCTTTAACAAATCAAACTAATTATTCTCAATATTTTATTCTTTCAATTTCAGACTCTGTTTCTCTGTAACATACATTCTTGCATATTCACGTGATACACACCCATTCTGCAGAATAATTCTTATACTCCAACTTTCTCTCTGATAGGAGCACGGTCTAGTGACAAGATTTGTTTTGATATTATGAATAAAGCAGGAGATACATTTGGAAACTGTGGCGAGGATGAAAACTATGTACACATAAAGTGCCTCTCTCAGTAAGTATTCCAGAAAATCCAGCTGATATAGAATGACCGAATGCATCATTGCAGAATGTTTATATTAAGTGAAATTGAAAAAGTGCTTACTTTTGAAATTGCTAATTATTTTATTATGTTTTAAATGAGGAAAATACAAGTAGAAATTTTGGGTTGAATTTTACCAGAAAATTGACAGTCAACTTGAGCAGTTTTCATATCAGGTTTCTGTCAGTCCAAAACAGTGAGATTTCTCATGTAAATCTCAGAAACTTTGTTCAAAGCCGTTGCACCAAGCGTCAATAGTGCCCCCCTAACAATCACTTCTCTCTCACATGAGGCAGATGTACTCACATTTACTGGATCCTCCTGGGATTCCCATCATTGGGTCTATGTTTAAAATCTAACCGTGCACAGGTCAACCACTGGTAAGGAGGAACTGTCCTTCACATTTCACATAGTACCAAGAAAGCCAAAAAGAAACATTTCCCAGGGAGAATAGGTGGCACAACTGATACATCATTGCAAATACTATTTAAGAAGCAGACAATGCAGATTGTACATCTTTAGCATCATCTGATCTTAGAACTCTTTCGATGTGGCTGATACTCTATCCCGAATGTACTGTGTAGACCAGCTCATTGTTCAATGTGAGACCATTACACACAGGAAAGCCTTTCAACAGTTAAAACCAATTATCTTTATGTAATGACAGCACAAACGAGAACCAAAGCCTGTTTCTGATTCTTGGAATACACAGGCACAGCTTGCCTTTCAAACAATAACAAATTTAGTGAATGAATGGTCACTACACCCCTCACTGCACACAGTTCTCATCCCTCCTTCACCTGCTCCACTTGTGCACAGAATATTGTGATAGGATCACGTTACACATTATTCAACATGTTCTGAAAGGCCTCCCCAGTTGGCAAAAGCTTCAACTGGTCTATTATCAGTTCCACTGTTAAAGAAAGGAAAACAGTCGGACCACTTGGCACTGACCCAGGAACCGGAAAGCACAGTGGCAGACCTTGCAAAGTCTTACTTCCAAAGTTCTGACTTGCATATGGACGAGTACTAAATTGGAAGAGCTGTCTCACACACTCGTCAAGCAACAGCCTCACATGGCCATACTTATGAAATCATAACGCACAATGTCCCAGGCACCACCATCACCATCACCATCGCCCTGATAGAACACATCCAGCAGAAGTGGTGATACAGTGGTATACAGTCGGGAAGGAGTAGACCTAGGAATCCTCAACATTGATTCCAGGCACCATGAAGTCTCACGGATCATATTAAAGATGCACAAGAAAACCTCCTGCTGATACCCATGTGCTCAGAAGATGAATCAGAACTCCTCCAAATTGAACAATACTTTGAGGAAGCACTGAGGGTGACAAGGGTGCAAAATGTACTCTCGATGGGAAATCCAGTTTCCAACACCAAGAGTGGCTCAACAGCGTCACAAGTGATCAAACTGGTCTGGTCCTAATGGATGTAGCTGCTAGACTGGGTCTGCATCAGATGGTGAGCGAACCAACAAGAGAGAAAAAACATACTTGACCACATCCTCACCAAATCAAAGGAACCGGAGAAAAAAAGACGAACTATAACAAACCAAAGGCACCTATGCAACTCTGGGAAACACCTGCCCAAACAGTTCAGATACATATGGACCCACAGAACCCAGGAGCAGTAACATGTAAATTCCAAGGTGGATGAGAATAGTCATTAGAGAGTGATTGCTGAAGGCGATGTGGTCATTTCTGCAGTTATTTAAATTCTGTCCAAACTGCTGACCTGCCATTTCTTTGTGCAAATGCATCCTCAACCCCTGCAATAGCAGCCATATTTTTGCCATCTGCTTAAATAACTCCTGTTGTGGCTTGGTGTCATATTTTCTTTTATAGCATACCTTGGCAAGTGGGCTTTAACAAATCAAACTAATTATTCTCAATATTTTATTCTTTCAATTTCAGACTCTGTTTCTCTGTAACATACATTCTTGCATATTCACGTGATACACACCCATTCTGCAGAATAATTCTTATACTCCGACTTTCTCTCTGATAGGAGCACGGTCTAATGACAAGATTTGTTTTGATATTATGAATAAAGCAGGAGATTCATTTGGAAATTGTGGCGAGGATGAAAACCATGTACACATAAAGTGCCTCTCTCAGTAAGTAT
>NW_025196125.1:0-4671 GCF_004010195.1 Chiloscyllium plagiosum
ACTGTCCCCGATCAGTGTGTGGTTTATATATCATTGTCCCCGATCAGGGTGTGGTTTCTATATCGCTGTCCCCGATCAGGGGGTGTTTTATATATCACTGTCCCCAATTAGGGTGTGGTTTATATACCACTGTCTCCGATCGGAGTGTGGTTTATATATCATAGTCCACGATCAGGATGTGGTTTATATATCACTGTCACTGATCAGGGTGTGGTTTATATACCACTGTCCCCGATCGGTGTGTGGTTTATATATCACTGTCCCTGACCAGGGTGTGGTTTATATGCCACTGTCCCCGATCGGGAGGTGGTCTATATATCACTGTCCCTGATCAGGATGTGGTTTATATATCACTGTCCCCGATCAGGGTGTGGTTTATATATCACTGTCACCGATCAGAGTGTGGTTTATATATCACTGGCCCATATCATGGTGTTGTTTATGTATCACTGTCCCCGATCAGCGGGTGGTTTATACATCACTGTCCCTGACCAGGGTGTGCTTTATATATCACTATCGCCGATCGGGGTGTGGTTTATATATCAATGTCCCGATCAGGGTGTGGTTTATATATCACTGTCACCGATCAGGGTGTGGCTTATATACCTCTGTCCCTGATGAGGGTGTGGTTTATACATCAGTGACCCTGATCAGGGTGTGGTTTATATATCACTGTCCCCGATCGGGGGGTGGTTTATATATCAATGTCCCCGTTCAGGGTGTGGTTTATATATCACTGTCGCCGAACAGGGTGTGGTTTGTATATCACTGTCCCCGATCAGGGTGTGGTTTATATATCACTGTCCCCGATCAGGGTGTGGTTTATATATCACTGTCCCTGATCAGGTGTGGTTTTTATGTCACTGTCCCCGATCAGGGTTTGGTTTATACGTCACTGTCCCCGATCAGGGAGTTGTTTATATATCACTGTCCCCGATCAGGGTCTGGCTTATATACCTCTGTCCCTGATGAGGGTGTGGTTTATACATCAGTGACCCTAATCAGGGTGTGGTTTATATATCACTGTCCCCGATCGGGGGGTGGTTTATATATCAATGTCCCCGTTCAGGGTGTGGTTTATATATCACTGTCGCCGAACAGGGTGTGGTTTGTATATCACTGTCCCCGATCAGGGTGTGGTTTATATATCACTGTCCCCAATCAGGGTGTGGTTTATATATCACTGTCCCCTATCAGGGGGTGGTTTATCCATCACTGTCCCTGATCAGGTGTGCTTTATATGTCACTGTCCCCGATCAGGGTGTGGTTTATACGTCACTGTCCCCGATCAGGGAGTTGTTCATATATCACTGTCCCCGATCAGGGTATCGCTTATATATCTCTGTCCCTGATGAGGGTGTGGTTTATACATCACTGACCCCGATCAGGGTGTGGTTTATATATCACTGACCCTGATCAGGGTGTGGTTTATATATCACTGTCCCGGATCAGGGTGCAGTTTATATATCACTGTCCCCGATCAGGGTATCGCTTATATATCTCTGTCCCTGATGAGGGTGTGGTTTATACATCACTGTCCCCGATCAGGGTGTGGTTTATATATCACTGTCCCTGATCAGGGTGTGGTTTATATGTCACAGTCTCCGATCAGCGGGTGGTTTATACAGCACTGTCCCCGATCGTGGGGTGGTTTATATATCACTGTCCCCAATCAGGGTGTGGTTTATATATCACTGTCGCCGATCAGGGCGTGGTTTATATATCACAGACCCGATCAGGGTGTGGTTTATATATCACTGTCCCCAATCAGGGTGTGATTTATATATCACTGTCCCCAATCAGGGTGTGATTTATATATCACTGTCCCCGATCAGGGGGTGGTTTATACATTACTGTCCCTGATCAGGTGTGGTTTATACGTCACTGTCCCCGATCAGTGAGTGTTTTATATATCACTGTCCACGATCAGGGTGTGGCTTATATATCTCTGTCCCTGATGAGGGTGTGGTTTATACATCACTGACCCCGATCAGGGTGTTGTTTATATATCACTGACCCCGATCAGGGTGAGGTTTATATATCACTGTCCCCGATCGGGGTGGGGTTTATATATCACTGTCCCCAATCAGGGTGTGGTTTGTATATCACTGTCCACGATCGGGGTGTGGTTTATATATCACTGTCCCTGATCAGGGTGTGGTTTATATATCACTGTCCCTGATCAGGGAGTAGTTTACATTTCAATGTCCCCGATCGGGGGGTGGTTTATATATCACTGTCCCCGTTCAGGGTGTGGTTTATATATCACTGTCGCCGATTAGGGTGTGGTTTGTATATCACTGTCCCCGATCAGGGTGTGGTTTTTATATCACTGTCCCCGATCAGGGTGTGGTTTATATATCACTGCCCCAATCAGGGTGTGGTTTATATATCACTGTCCCCAATCAGGGGGTGGTTTATACATCACTGTCCCTGATCAGGTGTGGTTTATATGTCACTGTCCCCGATCAGGGTGTGGTTTATACGTCACTGTCCCCGATCAGGGAGTGGTTTATATATCACTGTCCCCGTTCAGGGTGTGGTTTATATATGACTGCCCATGATCAGGGTGTGGTTTATATATCACTGTCCCGGATCAGGGTGCAGTTTATACATCACTGTCCACGATCAGGGTGTGTTTTATATATGACTGACCCCGATCAGGGTGTGGTTTATATATCACTGAACCCAATCAGTTTGTGGTTTGTATATCACTGTCCCCGATCGGGGTGTGGTTTATATATCACTGTCCCTGATCAGGGTGTGGTTTATATGTCACAGTCCCCGATCAGCGGGTGGTTTATACATCACTGTCCCTGATCAGGGTGTGCTTTGTATATCACTGTCGCCGATCGGGGTGTGGTTTATATATCAATGTCCCCGATCAGGGTGTGGTTTATATATCACTGTCCCCGATCAGGGTGTGGCTTATATATCACTGACCCTGATCAGGGTGTGGTGTGTATATCACTGTCGCCGATCGGGGTGTGGTTAATATATCACTGTCCCCGATCAGGGTGTGGTTTATATATCGCTGTCCCCGTTCAGAGGGTGTTTTATATATCTCTGTCCCCAATCAGCGTGTGGTTTATATACCACTGTCCACGATCGGTGTGTGGTTTACATATCACTGTCCCCGATCAGGATGTGGTTTATATTTCACAGTCCCCGATCAGCGGGTGGTTTATACATCACTGTCCCTGACCAGGGTGTGCTTTATATATCACTGAACCCAATCAGGTTGTGGTTTGTATATGACTGACCCTGATCAGGGTGTGGTTTATATATCACTGTCCCGGATCAGGGTGTTTTTTATATATCACTGTACACGATCAGGGTGTGGTTTATATATCACTGTCACCGATCAGGGTGTGGTTTATATGTCACAGTCCCCGATCAGCGGGTGGTTTATACATCACTGTCCCTGATCAGGGTGTGCTTTATATATCACTGTCGCCGATCGGGGTGTGGTTTATATATCAATGTCCCCGATCAGGATGTGGTTTATATTTCACAGTCCCCGATCAGCGGGTGGTTTATACATCACTGTCCCTGACCAGGGTGTGCTTTATATATCACTGTCGCCGATCAGGGTGTGGTTTATATATCACTGAACCCAATCAGGTTGTGGTTTGTATATGACTGACCCTGATCAGGGTGTGGTTTATATACCACCGTCCCGGATCAGGGTGCAGTTTATATATCACTGTCCACGATCAGGGTGTGGTTTATATATAACTGTCCCTGATCAGGGTGTGGTTTATATGTCACAGTCCCCGATCAGCGGGTGGTTTATACATCACTGTCCCTGATCAGGGTGTGCTTTATATATCACTGTCGCCGATCGGGGTGTGGTTTATATATCAATGTCCCCGATCAGGGTTTGGTTTATACGTCACTGTCCCCGATCAGGGTGTGGCTTATATATCACTGACCCTGATCAGGGTGCGGTTTGTATCTCACTGTCGCCGATCGGGGTGTGGTTAATATGTCACTGTCCCCGATCAGGGTGTGGTTTCTATATCGCTGTCCACGATCAGGGGGTGTTTTATATATCACTGTCCCCAATTAGGGTGTGGTTTATATATCACTGACCCTGATCGGAGTGTGGTTTATATATCATAGTCCACGATCAGGATGTGGTTTATATATCACTCTCCCTGATCAGGGTGTGGTTTATATACCACTGTCCCCGATCGGTGTGTGGTTTATATATCACTGTCCCTGACCAAGGTGTGGTTTATATGCCACTGTCCCCGATCGGGATGTGGTCTATATATCACTGTCCCTGATCAGGATGTGGTTTATATATCACTGTCCCCGATCAGTGTGTGGTTTTTCTATCACTGTCACCGATCAGGGTGTGGTTTATATTTCACTGTCCCATATCAGGGTGTGGTTTATGTATCACTGTCCCTGATCATGGTGTGGTTTATATGTCACAGTCCCCGATCAGCGGGTGGTTTATATATACATCACTGTCCCTGACCAGGGTGTGCTTTATATATCACGATCGCCGATCGGGGTGTGGTTTATATATCACTGTCACCGATCAGGGTGTGGCTTATATATCACTGAGCCTGATCAGGGTGTGGTTTGTATATCACTGTCCCCGATCGGGATGTGGTTAATATATCACTGTCCCGATCAGAGTGTGGTTTATATATCACT
>NW_025196126.1:0-4671 GCF_004010195.1 Chiloscyllium plagiosum
CAATCACAATTTGGTTGAAGTAGATGGAGTGAAACTCTTACTCCTGATAACTGACTGTAAAACCAGCGGACACTGTTTTAAACATGGTTTCAAAGGTTCAAAGAAAGTACAAAAGGAGGAGTTAGAACTTGGGATGCACCGTCGAGAAGAATGAAGGCTTTCGGCTCAGTTGAAGCATTCAACAGGTCGTTAAACGATCATGTAATCAGGAACAAGTGTCAGTGCAATGGAGTCAAAGTAGGACATGAACAGTATGGAGTGGGTGAAGAAGAGGCGAGAGAGAGGAGAGAACGTAGATTGACGTTATCAGTATAATTTTGACAACATATAAAATAAAAACATTACACAGAGCCTGGAATCTCCTTTAAAGCTATGAATTATCTGAAATAATTGATAATATGCATAATCCGGTTAAGGACCTGAGTGAGAAAGAGCAGAAGATAAGGGCTAGAAGAAGGAGAATAACAGGAAGCCCTTGCAGGTTTTAAATTTCAACTGACTGGTCTGTTCCTATGATATACGAATCACAAAACCAGGTCAAGTAAACGTTGTTAGTGTCTAACCCTCTTTGACCTCTTAGTGAAATCTGCACTGAGTCATAGTCTCAATCACTCAAGTTTTTGAGGATTTATCGTGACACTTCTCATCTCTTAATCACATGAAAACTTAAATCAGAGGAGTAGTTTAAATGGAATTCTGGTGATTATCAGAGATAGACTGCTATACAGTACTAAGAACAGGTAATTTCGATTCAAAGAGTATTTACTAGTCAGGGTTTTTTTTTCCCCACTTTGAAGGGCTTCAGATTTGTTGGACATTGGGACCGGTTCTGGGGAATGTGGGACTATTATAAAGTGGACGGACATCTGAACCAGTTCGGAACCAATGCCTTGGAGGAGTTTTTGCTACTGCTGTTGGGGAGGTTTTCAACAAATGTGGCAGGGGCCTGGGAACGAGAAGAGAAAACAAGTAGGGAGCGAGGTGGAAACTCGAGACTGGAAGAATCATGAAGATAGCATTAATAAAGGGAAGAGTAGCCAGGGAATGGATAAGCTCAAGGGAACTGGTGGCCTGAAATGCATCTACTTTCATGCAAGAAGTCTAGTGTATAAGGCAGATGAACTTAGGGCTTGGATTGGTGCCTGGAAGTATGACGTTATTGCAAACACAGAGACTTGTTTGAAGGAAGGGCATGATGATTGGTAACTAAATGTTCCACGTTATAGACGCTTCATACAGGACAGGGAGGGAAATAAAAGGGGCCGGTGGAGTTGCATTGCTGGTCAGGGATGATATCACGGCTGTGCTAAAGAAGGACACTATGGAGATAGTGGGTAGCGAGGCATTATGGGTGGAACTGAGAAATAAGAAGTGTGCAATTACATTGTTGGGCCTATATTACAGCCCTCCCAACAGTGAGCGTGAGATAAAAGAACAAATAGTAAACAGATTATGGAAAGATGTAGAGGCATTAGTTTAGTGGTGATGGGAGATATTAATTTTCTGAACATTGACTGGGAAACACTTAGTGTCAGAGGTCTGGATGGGGTAGAATTTGTAAGAAGAATTTGTAAGGGTGTAGGAGAGTTTTCTAGAGCAGTATGTCAATAGTCCGATGAGGGAAGGGGCCATATTGGACCTGGAGAAAGTGAGGTCTGCAGATGCTGGAGATCAAAGTTGAAACTTTATTGCTGGAACAGCACAGCAGGTCAGGCAGCATCCAGGGAACAGGAGATTCGACGTTTCGGGCACAGGAGATTCGACGTTTTGATTCCTGAAGAAGGGCCTGTGCCCGAAACGTCGAATCTCCTGTTCCCTGGATGCTGCCTGACCTGCTGTGCTGTTCCAGCAATAAAGTTTCAACAGCCATATTGGACCTGGTACTGCGGAACGAGCCAAGACAGGTGGTAAAAGTTTCAATGGGGGATTACTTTCGGAACAGTGACCACAATTCTGTAAGTTTTAGAATACTCGTAGATAATGATGAGAGTGGTCCTAAGGGAAGAGTACTAAACTGGGCCAAGACGAGTTATATCAAAATTAGGCCGGAGCTCTGAAATGTGGTTTGAACACAGTTAGTTGTAGGGCGGTCCACATTTGATATGTGGGAGACTTTCAAAGATAGGTTAAAGATAGTGTCAGAAAGGCATATCCCGTTGAAGGATAGGAAGGGCAAGATTCATGAACCGTTGATGACAGGAAAAATTGCACGACTAGCCAAAAGGAAAAGGGAAGCGTCTCTAAGATCTGGGCAGCTAAGAACAGAGCAGGCGCTGCAGGAATATAGGAAGAGTAAGACTGGTCTTAAACGATGAATCAAGTGCTCTAAAACGGTCATGAAATACAAATTTAAGGCAAATCCCAAGCATCTTATTGTTATATAAGAAGCAAGTGTGTAACTAGAGAAAGGATTGGTCCACTAAAGAATAGTGAAGGAAGGCTGTGTGTCGAACCTGAGAGAATGGGTCAGATTCTGAATGATTACTTTGCATCAGTGTTCACTGAGGAGAGGAGCATGAATCTTGAGATTAGAGATAGAAGTTTGATTAGTCTGGATCACGTTGACATAAGTAGGAAAGAGATGTTGGGTAGGATAGAGGTTATTAATGTGGACAAATTAGCAGGACCAGATGGGCTCTATCCCAGGTTGCTGAGGAGAGGCGAGAGAGGAAATACCTGGGGCCCTGACAGATATATTTGTGGCATCCTTGAATGCAGGTGAGGTGCCGGAGGACTGGAAGGTTGCGCGTGTTCTCCCCCTGTACAATTAGGGTAGTAGGAATATATAGCTACAGACCAGTGAGCCTAATTTCGGTGGTGGGAAAGTTGCTGGAGAGGGTACTGAGGGATTGAATCTGTTTATATTTAGAAAAGAACGGGCTTATCAGTGATAGGTAACATGGTTTTGTGCGGGGGAGGACGTGCCTTACCAACTTAATAGAGTTCTTTGAGGAAGTGACCAAATTGATAGATGAAGGAAGGGCTGTTGATGTCATATACATGGATTGTAGTATGGCATTTGATAAGGTTCCCCATGGTAGACTAATGGAGAAAGTGAAATCACATGGTGTGCAGGGTGTTCCAGCTAGGAGGATAAAGAACTGGTTGACCAACAGGAGACAGAGTGTAGTAGCTAGAGGGAGTTTCTTGAAATGGAGGAAGATCATCAGTGTTGTTCCGCAGGGTCAGTGTTGGAGCCACTGTTTTTTGTGATATACATAGATGATCCGGAAGAGGGCACTGTTGGTATTATCAGCAGGTTTGCAGATGACACGAAGATTGGTGGAGAAGCAGAAAGCATAAGGGACTGTGAAAAAATACAGGAGGATATAGATAGACTGGAGAGTTGGGCCGAAAAATGGCAGATGAATTTCAATCCAGACAAATGTGAGGTGATGCATTTAGACAAGACTAATTCCAGAGAGAATAATATGATGAATGGAAGAGCCTTGGGAAAAGTTGATGGGCAGAGAGATCTGGGAGTGCAGGTCCATTGTACCTTGAATGTTTCTGCACAGGTGGACAGAGTGGTCAAGAAGGCATATAGTATGCTTTCCTTCATTGTGCGGTGTGTTGAGTATAAGAGCTCAACTAGCCTCTAGCCTACCCAACATCTCTTTCCGACTTATGTCAACGTGATCCAGACTAATCAAACTTCTATCTCTAATCTCACGATTCATGCTCCTCTCCTCAGAGTCATGTTAAAATTGTACAGCACGTTCATTCAGCTGTATTTGGAATACTGTGTTACAGTTCTGGTCGCCACATTACCAAAAGGATGTGAACGATTTGGAGAGGGTGCAGAGAAGGTTTACGAGGATGTTGCCTGATATGGAAGGAGCTAGCTATGAAGAGAGGTTGAGTAGGTTAGGTTTATTTTCATGAGAAAAAAAGGAGATTATGGGGAACCTGATTGAGGTCAAGAAAATCATGAAGGGTATAGACAAGGTTGATAGAGACAAGCTTTTTCCCAGGATGAAGGATTCCATAACGAGAGGTCACGCTTTCAAGGTGAGAGGTGGAAAGTTTAAGGGGGATACACGGGGCAAGTACTTCACACAGAGGGTGGTGGGTGTTTGGAACGCGTTGCCAGCAGAGGTGGTAGAGGCAGGTACGGTAGACTCATTTAAAATGTGCCTGGACAGATGCATGAGTAGGTGGGGAGCAGAGGGATATAGATGCTTAGGAATTGACCCACAGGTTTAGACAGTACATTTGGATAGGCTCAGGCTTGGAGGGCCGAAGGCCCTGTTCCTGGGCTGCAAATTTTCTTTATTCTTTGGTTCAATTACAAGGGCGGGGGGCACAGGCTCAATGTGAGATGGTGAGATGTACGAAGGAGTTTTTGATGCAGAGAGAAGTAGGAGATGGCTATGCACTGCCAGAAAAGGTTACTGAAGCAGTCACATGGGCCACATTTCAGAGGCATTTGGATGGTTATAGGAACTGGAGGGAAATAGAGAAATACGGACCAAATAAGGGATGACGATTTGTTTTTTTAGTTCAGAGAGGGCACGATGATTGGCAAAGGATTGGAAGTCTGAAGGGCCTGTTCCTGTTACGTACTTCTCTTTCCTTTCTTAAGAATCAATGTTGGGGAATAATCTGAGAGATAACAATGGTGTTGTAATATCTGTCGTAGAAGAAGATTTGAAATAACATTTCTGAGTG
>NW_025196127.1:0-528 GCF_004010195.1 Chiloscyllium plagiosum
TCCCTCCCTCTCACACACAAACCCTGTCTGATAAACCTCTCTCTAATATAAATCCTGTCTGATATCCCTCCCTCACACACACCGACACTGTCTGATATCCCTCTCTCACACACAAACCCCGTCTGATATCCCTCGCTCTCACACACAAACCCCATCTGATGAACAACTCTCTTACACACAAACACTGTCTGATATCCCTCTCGCTCACACAAAAACCCTGTCTGATATCCCTCTCTCTCACACACAAACCCTGTCTGATGTTCAACTCTCTTACACACAAACACGGTCTGATATCCCTCTCTCTCACACATAAACCCTGTCTGATATCCCTCTTCCTCACACACAAACCGTGTCTGATATCCCTCTCTCTCACACACCGACTCTGTCTGATATCGTTCTCTCTCATACAAAAACCCAGTCTGATATCCCACTCTCTCACGCACAAACCCTGTCTGATATCCCACTCCCTCACACACAAACCCTGTCTGATATCCCTCTCTCTCACACATAAACCCTGTCTGATATCCC
>NW_025196127.1:595-4672 GCF_004010195.1 Chiloscyllium plagiosum
ACACACAAACCCTGTCTGATATCCCTCTCTCTCACACACAAACCCTGTCTGATATCCTTCTCTCACAAACAAACCTTGTCTGATATCCCTCTCTCACACACACAAACCCTGTCCGACATCTCTTTCTCACACACACGGACCCTATCTGATATCTCTCTCTCACAAACCAACCCTGTCTGATATCCCTCTCTCAAACACACAAACCCTGTCTGATATCCCTCTCCCACACACACAAACCCTGTCTGATATCCCTCTCTCTCAAAATCCGACCCTGTCTGATATCGTTCTCTCTCACACACAAATCCTGTCTGATATCCCGCTCTCTCACAAACAAACCCTGTCTGATATCCATCTCTCTCACACACAAACCCTGTCTGATATCCCTCTCTCACACACACATACCCTGCCTGATATCCCTCTCTTTCACACACAAACACTGTCTGATATCCCTCTCACTCACACACAAACCCTGTCTGATAACCCTCTCTCTCATACAAATCCTGTCTGATATCCCACCCTCACCCACACCGACGCTCTCTGATATCCCTCTCTCACACACAAACCCCGTATGATATCCCTCTCTCACACACAAACCCCGTATGATATCCCTCGCTCTCACACACAAAACCTGTCTTATATCCCTCTCTCTCACACACACCCTGTCTGATGTTCAACTCTCTCACACACAACCACTGTCTGATATCCCTCTCACTCACACACAAACCCTGTCTGATATCACTCTCTCTCACACACAAACCCTGTCTGATATCCCTCTCTCACACACACAAACCCTTTTTGATATTCTTCTCTCACACACAAACCTTGTCTGATATCCCTCTTCCACACACACAAACCCTGTCCGAAATCCCTCTCTCTCACACACAAATCCTGTCAGATAACCCTCTCTCTCACACACAAACCCTGTCTGATATCCCTCTTGCTCACACACAAATCCTGTCTGATATCCCTCTCCCTCACACACAAACTCTGTCTGATATCCCTCTCTCTCACACACAAACACTGTCTGATATCCCTCTCTCTCACTCACAAACCCTGTCTGATATCCCGCTCTAACACACAAACCCTGTCTGATATCCCTCTCGCTCACACACAAATCCTGTCTGATACCCCTCTCCCACACACACAAATCCTGTCTATTATCCCTCTCTCTCTCTCACACAAATCATGACTGATATCCCTCTCTCTCACACAAAAACTCTGTCTGATATCCCTATTTCTCACACACAAACCCTGTCTGATATCCCTCTCTCTGACACACCGACTCTGTCTGATATCGTTCTCTGTCACAAAAAAACCCTGTCTGATATCCCACTCTCTCACGCACAAACCCTGTCTGATATCCCTCTCTCTCACACAAAATCCCTTTCTGATATCCCTCTCTCTCACACCACAAACCCTGTCTGATATTCCTCTCTCTCACACACGAACCCTGTCTGATATCCTTCTGTCACAAACAAACCTTGTCTGATATCCCTCTCTCACACACGCCAGCCTGTCTGATATCTCTTTCTCACACACACTGACCCTGTCTGACATCCCTCTCTCACACACGCCAGCCTGTCTGATATCTCTTTCTCACACACACTGACCCTGTCTGTCTAATATCCCACTCTCTCACACACAAAACATGTCTGATACCCCTCCCTCTCACACACCGACCCTGTCTGATATCACTCTCACTCACACACCACCCTGTCTGATATCCTTCTCTCACACACACAAACCCTGTCTGATATCCCTCTCTCACACACACAAACCCTGTCTGATATCCCTCTCTCTCAAACACCGAACCAGTCTGATATTGTTCTCTCTCACACACAAATCCTGTCAGATATCCATCTCTCTCACACACAAACCCTGTCAGATATCCCTCTCTCACACACACAAACCCTGTCTGATATCCCACTCTCTCACACACAAACCCTGTCGGATATCCCCCTCTCTCACACACAAACCCTGTCTGATATCTCTCTCTCTCACACACAAACCATGTCAGATATCCCTCTCTCACACATAAATCCTGTCTAATATCCCACTCTCTCACACACAAAACATGTCTGATACCCCTCCCTCTCACACACCGACCCTGTCTGATATCACTCTCACTCACACACAAACCCTGCCTGATACCCCTCTCTCTCATACAAATCCTGTCTGATATCCCTCCCTCACACACACCGACCCTCTCTGATATCCCTCTCTCACACACAAACCCCGTCTGATATCCCACTCTCTCACACACAATCCCTTTCTGATATCTCTCTTACGCATACCAACCTTGTCTGATATCCCTCTCCCTCACATACAGACCCTCTCTGATACCCCTCTCTCACACACAAACCCTGTCTGATATCCCTCTCTCTCACACACAAACCCTGTCTGATATCCCTCTCTCACACATAAATCCTGCCTAATATCCCTCTCTCTCACACAAAAACCATGTCTGATATCCCTCCCTCTCACACACAAACCCTGTCTGATAATCCTCTCTCTAATACAAATCCTGTCTGATATCCCTCCCTCACACACACCGACGCTCTCTGATATCCCTCTCTCACACACAAACCCCGTCTGATATCCCTCGCTCTCACACACAAACCCTGTCTGATATCCCTCTCTCTCACACACAAACCCCATCTGATGTTCAACTCTCTTACACACAAACAGTGTCTGATATCCCTCTTCCTCACACACAAACCCTGTGTGATATCCCTCTCTCACACACACAAACCCTGTCTGATATCCCTCTCTCACACACCGACTCTGTCTGATATCGTTCTCTCTCACACAAAAACCGTGTCTGATATCCCACTCTTTCACGCACAAACCCTGTCTGATATCCCTCTCTCACACAAAAACCCTGTCTGATATCCCTCTCCCTCACACACTGACCCTGTCTGATATCCCTCTCTCTCACAGACAAATCCTGTCTGATATCCGCCTCCCTCACACACAAACCTTGTCTGATATCCCTCTCTCACACACACCGACCCTGTCTGATATCTCTTTCTCACACACACGGACCCTATCTGATATCTCTCTCTCTCACTCACAAATCCTGTCTGATATCCCTCTCTCAAACACACAAACCCTGTCTGATATCCCTCTCTCTCAAAATCCGACCCTGTCTGATATCGTTCTCTCTCACACCCAAATCCTGTCTGATATCCCTCTGTCTTACAAACAAACCCTGTCTGATATCCATCTCTCTCACACACAAACCCTGTCTGATATCCCTCTCTCACACACACATACCCTGCCTGATATCCCTCTCTTTCACACACAAACCATGTCTGACATCCCTTTCACTCACACACAAACCTTGTCTGATAACTCTCTCTCTCATGCAAATCCTGTCTGATATCCCACCCTCACACCGACGCTCTCTGATATCCCTCTCTCACACACAAACCCCGTATGATATCCCTCTCTCACACACAAACCCCGTATGATATCCCTCTCTCTCACACACACCCTGTCTGATGTTCAACTCTCTCACACACAACCACTGTCTGATATCCCTCTCTCTCACACACAAACCCTGTCTGATATCCCTCTGTCTCACACACAAACCCTGTCTGATATCCCTCTCTCTCACACACAAACCATGTCAGATATCCCTCTCTCACACATAAATCCTGTCAAATATCCCACTCTCTCACACACAAAACATGTCTGATATCCCTCCCTCACACACACCGACCCTCTCTGATATCCGTCTCTCACACACAAACCCCGTCTGATATCCCACTCTCTCACACACAAATCCTGTCTGATATCTTTCTCTCACACACAACCCTGTCTGATATCCCTCTCTCTTACACACAATCCCTGTCTTATATCTCTCTCATGCATACCAACCTTGTCTGATATCCCTCTCCCTCACATACAGACCCTCTCTGATACCCCTCTCCCACACACACAAACCCTGTCTGATATCCCTCTTCTTCACATACAAACCCTGTCTGATATCCCTCTTCTTCACACACAAACCCTGTCTGATATCCCTCTCTCTCACACACATACACTTGCAGGAAGTGCACCCATCTCCAGCTC
>NW_025196128.1:0-549 GCF_004010195.1 Chiloscyllium plagiosum
CTGTTTGAAGTTCGAGAACTCAATGCTGCGTGTTCGGACTACATTGTCAACAAGCAGAGGATGAGGTGCCATTTCCCACAACCTGCAATCAGATTCGCTGTGACAAAGAAAGAGGCTAAGGATGGTCATGTTGAAAATGAGTAGGAAAGGGAATTACAACAGACAACGACGAGGAGGTCAGGTCGGCTCCAGCAGGCCAAGCTGAGATGCTGAGTGAAACGTGGACTCAATTTACTCTTGCTCTCATTGATGACGAGTAGACCAAATCGGGACGACTGGATACAGTAAACTAGTTTGCAGGAGGGGCAGATGAACATCAGTTTCACCTGGAAAGGTTGTTTGTGGCCCGGGATGGAGGTGAGTGCGTGGTGGTGCGCCAATACGTTTTGCATGCCTTTCAGTCGTATGGGAAGGTACCTTTGGGTTCAGGAGTGTTTACAGGGCAATGTCCCCAAACATTTGAGGAATGGAACGATACTTGACGTCCTCAGGAGAGGTGGTGAGAGCAAGGTATTCTTAATGTTGTGGTCTAATTAGAGTTGTCAGAAG
>NW_025196128.1:850-4672 GCF_004010195.1 Chiloscyllium plagiosum
ACCCAATGTTCGTTTCAAAGTTACAAACCACACAACACCAAGTTATAATTCAACAGGTTTATTTGGACGCACTATCTTTCTGAGCGCTGCTCATTCATCAGGTCTTTGCGGAGTTTCAAACATCTTAGAAAAGATTAATTCAATTTGCACATTTCTCATGCATTCTGCCTTGGCAGAACGCAGTCTTCCCTTCTATTTAGCATGTTGAAAGGAATATTTTGCCGTCAGACTTCACCAGCTTTCAAACTGGTGCCAAATCCGAACTTGTACCATTGGATAATCTGATTTACAAAACATTTTGCCAGTTGCATTGTAATCTGCATTTTTTTTCAGCAATTCAAGTGGATCCCATGCAATTTTAAAAAATTAAATTACGGTACTGAGTAATTTTTTTTTAATCAAAGCAAGTTGGACAGAAATAGAGAGAAAAATATCATCGTCCATAATAGAAATCGCGAAAAACGATAAAAATGTCATCCTAGAAATGTTAATTGCGACTTTGAATCTGCTTACAATCCAAGTATATTTTGTCTCGTTGGGATAACCTCAGTTTAATCTTTTTCCTGTCCCGCTGAAAGTGTGCTTTGATACTGTCGAATAGCCTGATTTATAAAACATTTAATCTCTACGTCACTTCACTGCACCTGACTTCGGCCATTCAAATGGATCTCGTGCTTTTCTTCCTCATTTCCGGTATTAAGTAAATCAATGAGAAGTGATTTCCCATTTCCACCAAAGGAAATTGAACAGAAATACAGAATAAAATTTTACTTTCCTCATTGAAGGTGCAGAATTTCGTCTAGACATTTTAATTGCGTCGATGGCTTTGTATCTGATAAGAAAGCTCTGAGATTTTTTTCAGTCTCCTTCAGTTCACCACGTTTCAGTTGTCATCCTTTCCCCCGCAGCAACTGTTCTTTCTTCAAAAACATCCTTCACAATCGCCTGGTCATTCTCACGGGAGTGAGAATTTATTTCCGAGATTCATCCCTGCTCATCACACCTGTTTGTTCTCTCATGGCCACTTTGAATTTGCAGCCACCGTTGTTTCACTGGCTCACTGTGGTTTCCCCTCTGATTTATTTTTCTGGTCATTTGCTGTGAAAAGCTTAAAACAAAGCTCTGAACTGAAAAAAAAGAAAGCAGCGATTTTGCTTCTAACAACAGTGAGCGTACTGGGCTCTTTGGAACTTCTTCCCCGAAGGTTTACACAAGAAGCTCGGTTTACGATTGGTATTATTCCCTGGAAATGCAGTTTGAAACACAAACTTGTTGGTTACAAGTCATGGCCCGCATTTATCATGTTTCATTGCTCCCGTCAGCTCTTGTTCTGCTGCTCACTACATTCACAACGTAGTGACTACTACAGAATGACATGGGGACCAGGACTGCACCACTGGAGAGAATGACAAAGAAAAACAAATGGTAAAGGGAAGGATATACATTATTTTACTCTTCAGTATATCTGAATCTTTCATGCTTTCATTGGCTACTCAGCTTGTTTATGATATGTATGTGCGAATTGAAAGCATTGAGTTTTATCCCTCTGATTCAGATCACCGAATGATAACACTACGTGGATCTGCCATGATACAGCTCATCAGTATATGTGCCATCATTTCCATTGCACTGTAACACAGTAACAATTCGGAAATGAGCTGAATTATACTCTGAAGTACCTATGCAAATGCATTGTAAAATTAGTAATAGCTTCTGACCGTTTACAGCGATTGTAGACTTGCTCCTGGCTCAAATATGCTGACCACAACACTGGAACAATGTCGAAGACAGAGTAATCCTCAATGTGCAAGCAAGTTTACATATCACTGCAGTCATCAGCTTTTGTCTTATTGAGTGACAAGTATGAGGCGGTGAATTCCTTGAATGGACAAGTTACGAGTTGAAACCTGCGGTGTGAATGCGGCATTTAGTGTGTCGTATATTCGGCTCTGCATTGTTTCCTTAATTCTTTTTGTTGTTTTTATAGTTAATATTATGCATACTTAAGTAATGTATTAAATATTTATCTCGATACACATTTAGCCTGTTCTCTTCAGTCACTTCCGACTTGATTTTTTTTTATTCATATCCCCGAAAGCAGACACAATTACATGAGGCAGAGATGCATTTGGAGATTCGAGAACAGCGGGATTCTGTCTGAAGAGGGGTGCAAGGGACTGATAATATCGAACGGTTGATTTTAAGAAGGAGGATGCGCTGGAAAATGTTTCAACATGATAATGCATAAATCCCTTGGGGAGACGGGTCGTATCCAGGGTTTTCACGAGAAGGGAGGGAAGACATTACTGTTTCAGCGAAGATCTTTTTCAGTCCACTTGAACAGTGCTAGATGATTGACGCTGGCTCATGCACTTCCGTTGCTCAAGAAGAGGAAGAGGAATAACCCTGGAAATTATGGACAAGTAGGTCTTATACCATTGGTGGGCACAATATGGGAGAGGTTTCTGAGAGTTAGGATTTCTGATTGTTCGTTAAAACATAGTTTTGTGAGACGAAGAGTGTGGTGCTTGAAAGCCATAGCAAGTCAGGCAGCATCCGAGGAGCAGCGGAAATGACGTTTCAGGCATAAGCCCTTCATCAGGATTGTGGCTGGGAAAGGAGCTGAGTGATAAATGGAAAGCAGTCGTGTTGAGGTGAAGTTCGCTGGATAGCCAATAGGTAGATTCAGATAGGGGTGTGTGATTGTGATAGGTAGGAACAGAAGGTGGTGTGGATAGCTGGGCAGTAACATGGAGAGGTGGAACGGGTAAAGAGGGCAGTACCACGTTCAAGGTTTGAATGAGGGATGTGGTGGAGGGAGGGGAAATAAGAAAACTGGCGAAGTCTACGTTAATGCGTGTCATTCGATGGTACCAAGGCGGATGGTGAGGTGTTCTTCCTCCTGGCGTTGTCTGGCAAGTATTTGGCAGAGAAGGAGGTCCAGAACTTACATGTCCTTAGTGGAGTGGGAAGGGAATTTGAAGTGATCAGGAACAGGACAGTGGGACTGTCTGTTGCATCTGTTCTGAGATGTTCACTGAAGCATTCCAAGAGTTGCCGCCTTGTCTCCACAAAGTAGATGAAGCCATATCACCACCAATGGACAGAGTAGATGGCGTGTTTGCAAGTACAGGTAAATCTCTGCTGGATGGGAAGGATCGTTTACGGCCTTGGATAATTTGGAGGGGGGGGGGGCGGAGGTATAGGCGAAGGTTTTACACCTCTTGCTGCGGCAAAGGGATGCTGCCGTGAACAGACGATGAGTTGGAGGAATGCGTGGATTTAACGAGGGAGTCGTGGGTGGCATCATCTCTGCAGAAAGGTGGTCAGGGAAATGTATCTCTGGTGGTTGACTAAGCCTTTGGTGGCGGGTGTGGCAGAGGATTATGCACTGTATCTGTATGTTTGGGGGTTGGAAGGTGAGGTCCAGTGGGGTTCTATTCTTATTATTATTTGGAGGTTTGGCGTTGAAGGGCGAGGGTCGGAAGTGGAGAAGATGCGCTGGAACGAATTCTGTTCCTGTGGGAGGGGATGTTGTTCTCCTGAAAAAGAAACGATCTGTAGTGATCTTGAGTGGAGCTGCTCCTGCTGCATACAAATATGGCCGGGACGGAGGACTTGGGATTAAAGGAACAGCGTTTAAACAGGAGGTGGGCAGGGAACAATTGTAGACAGTTCGCTGCGGGAATGGTTAGGATTGAACCTCATGTCCGTGTTGGAAATGGACACGGAGACGTCCAGGCAGAGAAGAGAGTTGTCTGAGAATGTCTGTGAACTTGAGGTCAACGAGGAAGGTGCTTGTGACATTGATAAACTGTTAAA
>NW_025196129.1:0-4673 GCF_004010195.1 Chiloscyllium plagiosum
TTACATATCTCCAAGTTTCAGTTTGGTGATGAATCACTGTCCATGTGGGCAATGTCTCTAAAGCTATTTCCCGTCCGACATTATTGCATCATAAATATGTGAATTCTATTTGTAGAGGTTGGAAATGGAGAAAGCTCTTTGAAGGTGATTAAAACGCAAATTCCAGAGCTGTTTACAGTAAATGCCTGAGACAAAGTCACACTCCAGCAATGTTTCCCTGACTATGCATGATTCTGAAAGATTCCAATGTACAAAAACTGAAACAGCTATCTGTTATTCTATATACAAACTATCTGAAATTCCTTGATTCGATTCCAGTCTGTAACTCACTCCCGGTCTCTGTTATTCTACATATAAATCCCACCTCAAACCCCTCCATAGGATTCCAATATGCAACTCACTCCCGGGTCTCTGTTATTCTACATATAAATCCCACCTCAAACGCCTCCATAGGATTGCAATATAGAACTCACTCCCGGGTCTCTGTTATTCTACATATAAAATCACCTCAAACCCTTCGATCGAATTCCAATATGCAACTCACTCACATATATCTGTGGCTTTTTACGTTCACCACCTCAAATCCCTTGATTAGATTCCAGACTGTACCTCACTCCCGGGTATCAATTATTCCAGACATAATTCACATCAATCCCCTCAATTAGATCTCAGTTTGTAACTCACACTTGGGTGTCTTCTTTTTATAAATAAAGCTCAATCAATCGATTAGATTCTAATCTGTCCCCCACTCACGTATATCTGTTACTCCATACACAAACCTTATCAAAAGCTCGCTTGGATTCCAATCGGTAAGTCACTCCTGATTATCCGTTATTCCATATATAAACTACCCCAAAACCCACAATTAGATTCCAGTCTGTAACTTATTCCCGGGAATCTGTTATTCTGTATATAACCCACCTTAAAACCTTCAATAGATTCCATTTTGAAACTGATACTTTGGTTTTATTTTAATATAAGAAAACCCTTTGATCCACGGATTAGATTCTAATCTGCAACACACTCACATATATCTGTTAGCCCACATATAAATCACCGCAAAAACATCAATTATATTCTAGACTGTATCTCACTCCTGGGTATCTGTTATTCTACATATCATTGAACACAAGCTCCTCAATCAGATTCTAGTCTGTAACTCACTCCTGGGTATCTGTTATTCCATATATAATCCAAGCCCAACATCCTCAATCAGATTCCAGTCTGTAGCTCACTCCTGGGTATCTGTTATTCCATATATAAACCAACCCAACCTCCTAGATCATATTCTAGTCGGAAACTCATTTCAGGTATGTGTTCTTCAACGTCTAACCAGCTTCAGGCACTTCAATTGGATTCCACTTTGTAACTCACTCCCAGGCATCTATTATTCTATACATAACTCACCTCAAATCCCGCAATTAGTTTCCAGTTTGTAACTGATACTTTTTTTAATATAAAAATAAACCACCCCGATTCATCAATTAGATTCCAGTTGTAACTCATTCATGTATATTTGTAATTACACATATAAACCAACCCGACCTCCAAAATTAGATTCCAGCATGTAGCACACTCCTGAGTATCTATTATTCCATATATACATATAAACCACCCCAAATCCCACAATTAGATTCTAGTCTGTAACTGACTCCTGAGTGTCGGTCATTCTCCAGGTAAGCCACCCCAAATGTTCTCAATTAAATTCCAGTCTGTTACACACTCTTGGGTCTGTGCATTCCATATATAAAGCATCCCGAACAGCTTAATTAGATTCGAATTTGTAATTCACTCCCATATCTCTGCGACTCTCTATATGAACCCTCCCAAACCCCTGGATTAGATTCCAGTCTGCAGCTCACTCCCGGGTATCTGTTATTCTGTCTATAAAGCTCTCAATGAGATTTGAATCTGTAACTCGCTTCCATGCATCTGTCACTCTAAATATAAACTACTCTGCATCCCTCAATAAGATTCCTACCACTATCTCACGCCCATGTTTCTGTGTCTCTGCCCAGCAACCGCAATGAATCTCTCGATGAGCTTCTGGTCTGTAATTCATTCCCTAGAATTTGTTCTTCTCAATATAAACTGCCCTGAACTCTTCGATTATATCCCAGTCTGTAACTCACTCCTGGGTATCTGTCATTCGATATAAGAGCACTCCGATAAGACTTCATGCTTGGACAATGTTTTACCCACTCACTTACCATCTCGACATCCAAATATCCTCCTGCCAAACCCTGTCCTTTTTTCAGTGTGTGACTGTCAGTCTGTTTCACTCTCCTCTCCCAGAATATCAGTAAATTGCCACATTCATCTGTCAGCTATTTTGAATTGATTCATGGTGTGAGTGGAGGGGATCAATTACTAGGGGACAAAGTGCGAGGGGGACGTTTAAAAGAGATGTGTAAGGCAGGTTCTTCACACAAAGGGCGGTTTGTGTCTGGAACGCGCTGCCAGAGGAGGTAGTGGATGCAGACACAATAGCAGCATTCAGGAAGCACCTGGATGAAGACATCAGTAGGAAGTGAATAGAGAGATTTGGATGAACCATGTGAAGGCAGCTTTAGTGTGGAAGGGCAAGGTGTGGCAGCGCATACTTGGAGGGCCAAAGTGCATGTTCCTGTGCTGTATTGCTCTTTGTTCTTATGTTCACAGTTGTTTGAAAGTGGAGTTGTGGATAGATTGAATAGTGAAGAAGGTCTTTGGTATGCTTGTCTTTATTGGTCAGTGTATTGAGTGTAGGAGTTGGGGGCGTTCATGCTGCTGCTGTACAAGACATTGGTTAGGCCACAGTTGGAATACTGTGTGCAATTTTGGTCTTCCTGTTAGAGGAAGGATGTTGTGAAACTGGAAATGGTTCATAAAAGATTTACAATGATGTTGCCAGGTTTGGAGAGTTTCAGCTACAGGGATAAGCTGAATAGGCTGTGGCTGTTGTCCCTGGAGCATCGGAGGCTGAGGGGTGATTTAATAGAGGTTTATAAAATCATGAAGGGCATGGATAAAGTAAATAGATAAGGTATTTTCCCTGGAGTGGGGGAGTCCAGAACTAGACAGTATAGCTTTAGGGTGAGAGGGGAAAGATATAAAGGTACATTAGGGGCAACATGTTCACACAGAGGGTGGTGCGTATGTGGAATGAGCTGCCAGAGAAAGTGGTGGAGCCTGGTACAATTACAGCATTTAAAATGCATTTGGATGGGTACATGAGTTTGAAATGTTTAGAGGGATAGGGGCCCAGCGCTGGCAAATGGGACTGGATTGGGTTACGATATCAGGTTGTCGATTTGGACTGAAGGGTCTTCTTCTGTGTTGTCTACTTCTGTCTCTGTGACTCTCTGAAATGACATGTCAGTTGAACAGGACGCTAACTTTTATTTGACATTTACCGAGAATATTTACCCCTGTAAATTGGTTGATGCTTTGAATTCAATCACTGTAGTTTTATGTGGGCTATCTTTGCAAGTGGGATGACGAAGCAAATTCTTTCCCATCGTCCTGACTGGAGAACAGTCTCTCCCCCGTGTGAACTCACTGGTGTATACTGAGATGGGAAGAACACTTGAACCCATCTACCCTGTGAAAGCATCTGAATGATCTCTCATGTACGAACAATGGATGGGAAATCAGATCCCCGCGACTGTTAAAGCATTACAGTGTGTGGATCGTGAAAAGGTCAGTGTCAATTTGCTCATGTGTCAGATAACACGTTCTGTGCAGGTGAATGGTCCCCCGCCCATAGCCCCGCCCCTACCTCGCCACAGACTCCACCCACGGCCCTGCCCCTGCTACAGGCCCCGCCCCTGCCACGCCCCGGTGTGAAAACGGTTTGATGAGCTGGTTGCCTGAACCCAGGTCTGTAGTGAGAACATCAGGGTGGCCTCTCCTCAGTGTGTGCACATTAATGGTGTGTCAGTTCCAAAGCACTTTCACTCCATTTCCCATAATTGGATATTTAAAAGCCAACTCCTCAGTGTGAATGTGATCATATATCAACAGTTGGGATAATTGAGTGAATCCCTTCCCACAGTAAGGAACAGCAATGTGGCACACTGCTTAGCAATGCTCGAGGGACCTCGGACCAATTGCAAGCTTGGATGAAAATATAGAATGTGGGGAATTGGATGGTGACATCTTGAAAAATGTCCATATGACAGAACAGGAGGTGTTGGTTGTCTTGAAACGCATACAAGTGGATAAGTGCCCAGGACCTGATCAGGTGCACCCTGGAACTTTGTGGGAAGCGAGGGAAGTGATTTCTGGGGCCCTTGCTGAGATATTTGTATCATTGATAGTCACAGGTTAGGTGATGGAAGACGGGAGGTTGGCAAACGTGATGTCACTGTTTAAGAAAGGTGGTAAGGACAAGCCAGGGAACTATAAACCAGTGCGACTGATGTCAGTGGTGGGCTAGTTGTTGGAGGGAATCCTGAGGGAAAATATTTACACCTATTGAGAAAGGCAAGGGCTGATTAGGGATAGTCAACATGGCTTTGTGCTTGGGAAATCATGTCTCACAACCTTGATAGAGTTTTTTGAACAAGTCACAAAGAGGATGGATAAGGGCAGAGGAGTGGACGTGATCTATTTGGATTTCAGTAAGGTGTTCAACAAAGCTCCTCATTGGGGAATTCGTTAGCAAGGTTAGATCTCATGGAATATGGGAC
>NW_025196130.1:0-4673 GCF_004010195.1 Chiloscyllium plagiosum
ACACACACACACACACCCTTTTACTGCAAATTTCCATGTTTGCCCTGTACAGGACAATGTTGGAGAGATTATTCCTGGGAAGGTGGGGGGTGGGGTTAGGGTACACTCCTCTGTAGAATAAAGTGTGGGGAAAGAGAGAGGATGGAAGGTCAGTCATTTGGAGACAGTGCCTGTTTAATCACTGTAAACAAAAGACACGATCTCTGCTGGAAACACGTCTTTGATGTAATGTTTCTATCGGCACCTCGAGATCTCCTTCAGATAATCTGATATTCGGATAATCGAGTTTCCTTTGTATTGTGTCCTAATGGTTGTAAAGTGCCTAGCCTGAAGATGAGATGTTTGTCCTCTAGTTTTCTGCTGTGATTCGCTGGAGCATTGCAGCATTCTGAGGACAGACAACTGGGCCTTTTGTTTTACTGTTTATGTTAAAAATATTTCTAAGCTAGCCTATGCACAATTTTGTTTTTCTTTTCTTTGTGCAATAAACTTGTCTTATTGTGCTGAAGAACATGAACAACCTTGTGTATCTGTTCAGTATCTGGGATTTGACTAGAACAGTATTAACATCAGCTAGAATGATAACAAATGTACTTTTGACTATCTTGAGAGAGAATGGAACAGCAACGAAAAGCCCTCTTGTGTTCAAATGGCTGATTTGCAACACTTAGATTTTCTTTCACAAATGACAGATGATGTGATGTACCTTATGAACAAAGTTAGAACTGCTTTGCAGTTCAGTAGGTACATTGTGCTATGAATTTTTCTGATTTGACAGCTGAATAACAGGATGTTTTCCAATATGAACAGGTAGATGAGTAACTAATGCTTTCTCAGAAGCTTTGTGACTCAGCAGGCAGGTGGTGTACTTTCACAGAGTGAATCATGCAGTTTTATTTGCCAGGTGGGCTGCTGTGCATAATGATCAAACTGGCACTGAGTGAAAATTATTGTTGGTGAATTCAACTGTTGCCTGGTGATGAAATCCTAAATCATATGATGTGAAAGAAGGTTTTAGCTTGTATGCAGCTTTTGCAAAAGGACTGCAGTCTGGGAACTGTTAAGTGGCAATTTAAAAAATACTTTTGTAGGGGACTGTCCAATTACATATGTAATAAACTGCAGATCTATTGATAAGGCTTATGTTTTCTGTGAATGGTGCAACTAAGTCAATCTATTTTATATTTGTGAAAGGACTCATCTCTAAGAATAACATAAACCTTGATTTGAAGAATATTCTTAGCGACAGTATGATTGGTTATCATACAGCTGAGAGTCCTGCATTTTCCTTTAAAAGATTGACTTTTGTTTTAGAAGCAATATTCTTGTGCAGAAAATATTGCTAACTACTAATGAATTTATTTGCTTTTTTAATGACAGCCTGTTTAGAAATTCTTTAGTCTGGGATTTCTAAGTTTTACTCCGTATCCTAATGCTCAAGTCAATTCATGGTGAAGTGATTATGGTTATTTATTAAACCTCATTTGCAAGCACATCTTCTTCAAGTTGCCCAATCAACTAGCCAGAATTGCTGGTCATTTTGTTCAGTATTTACACATTAAAATAGAAAGAAAAATAATAAACCATTATAACTGATAATAATGCAGCCACTGTCGATTCTAATCAACTTCTGGTGAAATAGGTGAAGACGTCATTATTTCTGCAGTCTAGCTGACAGCATACATGAATGTAAGAAGTGTTGGTTGAAGTATCTAAATTGATTCAGAGAGCTGATTTAATTAAAAAAAATTATTTTTTTTAACAAGTCATGAAGCTGAATAAAAGCTCAATGATCACAATATCTTTTCTGTTTCATTGGCTAACGTTGATTTTCTGTCTATTAATTATTTTCCATGTGAGAGTCATAGAGTCAAACAGCACAGAAACAGACCGTTCGGTCCAACATAATCACAAACTAACCTAGTCCTACCTGTCTGCTCCTGGCCCATATCCCTTCAAACCTTTCCTATTCATGTACTTATCCAAATTTCTTTTAAACATTGAATTTGTACCTACATCCACTACTTCCTCAAGAAGTTCATTCCACACATGAATCACCCTTTGTGTAAAAAAATTGCCCCATATGTCTTTTTGAAATGTCTCTCCTCTCACCTTAAAAATGCACCATAGTCTTAAAATCCCCCATCCCAGGGAAAGACAACTACCATTAATTCTATCCATACTCCTCATTATTTTATAAACTTCTATCAGGTTGCCTCTCAACCTGCTATGCTCCAGTGTGGTATTCATTTATCACATGAAGAAAAACCTATCTGCCCAACTTCAGCTTTTTCTCTAGTTGCATATGCTAAAGAAAAATTCTGCCTATCAAGGTTTAGAAAGTAAAATATTTTGACTTGTAGTCAGCATGATATTTTATTCTGTACTCCTCAAGTAATATGTTGTTTATTATTCATTCATGGCACGTGGACGAAATTGACTTGTGTTTATTGACTGTCCCTAATTGCCATTGAGGAAATTTTGTTGTGATGTCTTCTTGAACCACTACAATCTTGGGTGTAGGGACTCCCACAGGGTTGATGGGAAGGGTGTTCCAGGACTTTGATCCAGCGAGACTGAAGGAATGGTGATATATCTTCAAATCTGGACAGTGTGTGACTGGGACAGAAATTTGCAGTAGTGCTCCAATGCATCTGCTGCCTTTGTCCTTGGATGGTAGAGGTTGCTAGTTTGGAAGGTGTTGTTGAAGGAAACATGGTTATTTACTGCAGTGTATCTTCTGAATGGTATGCATTGGTGCCACTGTGCTTCAGTGGTGAAGGAAGTAAATGCTGAAGGTGGTGGATGGGTTTCCAATCAAGCAGGCTGCTTTATCCTGAATGGTGTTAAGCTTCTTCAATAATGACCTTGACACTCAGCACTATTTGTGACAACTCAAATATTGAAGCAGTCCATGTCCATATGCAGCAAGTCCCAGGCAATATCTAGATTTAGGCTGACAAGTAATCACATCATAGAACTGAACATCTCCACTTATAATCTTATGATGGAGGGAAGTTGAAGGAGCTAAAGATGGCTGAGCCTAGGATACTGAGGAATTCATACAACTTAGCTTCGGGCTAAGTTGACTCACCTCCAACAATCACAACTTTTGTATTAAGAATGACTTCGCCCGATTCCCAATTGAGTTCGGTTTTGCTCAGGCTCCTTGATGCCTCACTTGATCGAGTGCTGTCTTGATGTCTAGGACAATTGCTGGCATGACACCTTTGGAGTTAAGCACTTTTGTCCATGTTTAGACCAAGACTCAATGTTCCTGGCAGAATCCAAACAGTGTCAGCAAGCATGTTATTCCTTTGATAATGCTATCAAGCAGTGCTTGCAATGACACTTCTCATCACTTTGCTGATGTCTGAGAACAGCTTGATAGAATGGTAATTGACTGCTTGAATTTGTCCTGTGTTTTATAGACAGGATATACCTGGCAATTTGCCACAACGTTGGATAGGTGCTTGTGTTGTACTTGTGTTGGAACAGTTTAGTTCAGGGTGCAGCTACTTCCAAAGCGCAAGTCTTCAACACAACTGTCAGAATATTATCATGGCTTATATCCTTATCAGTACCTAGTGTCTTCAGCTGTTTTTTGATATCATGTGGAGTGGATTATAATTGGTAACATATTTTGAAACAGATTTGAAAATGTTGAAGTTTAAAAAAAAGTCTGTTCCCATAATAAGAATGCAGATAGTTAAAATGTAGGTATAGCGCATCATTTAGAAAGGGAATGGTATGTTACCCTTTATTACAAGGGAATTGGAGCATAGGAAAAGAGGCTTTGTTAAAATTTTAGCGAGACCACATATTGATATGTAAGTTTAGTCTCCACATTTATGAAAAGATGTACTTGCATTAGAGGTGGTATAGTAAAACTACACTAAATGAGTCCATACGATTAAGGGACTGTCCTACGATGAGCAAATTGGGTCTTTTTACTTGGAGTTTAGAAGAATATGAGGTGATCTCAGTGAAATGTACGTAACCGTAAAGGGGCTTGATAAGGTAGACACTGAGATATTGTTTCTGTGGTCAGGGAGTGTAAAACACGGGCGCAGTCTCAAGGACAAGCAACCAGTCATTTAGGACTAAGATGAGTGAGAACAGTTTTAAATTCTTTACTCCAGAACGTTATCAGTACTCCATCTTGAAACATAGAAACTGAGAAGACAGGAGCAGGAGTAAGCCTTTTATCCTTTGAGCCTGTTCGGCCATTCAGTATGATGTCTGATCATCCAATTAGGTACCCTGTTCCTGTGTTCTCCTCATGTCTTTTGATCCCTTTAGTCTAAACATATCCAACTCCTCTTGAAAGTATTCAGTATTTAGGCTTTAACAGCTTTCATTGGCAGTAAATTCCACAGGCTTGGTGTCACAGTGGTTAGCACTGTTGCCTCTCAGCGCCAGAGACCAGGGTTCAAATCCCGCCTCAGGCGACTGATTGTGTGGAGTTTGCACATTCTCCCTGTGTCTGCGTGGGTTTCCTCCGGGTGCTCCGGTTTCCTCCCACAGTTCAAAAATGTGCAGGTTAGGTGAATTAGGTAAAAATTGCTCATAGTGTTAGGTGAAGGGGTAAATGTAGGGGATGGGTCTGGGTGCGCTTCGGCGGTTCGGTGTGGACTTGTTGAAGGGCCTGTTTCCACACTGTAAGTAATCTA
>NW_025196131.1:0-4673 GCF_004010195.1 Chiloscyllium plagiosum
ACTCTGCCTGCCACTCGGACTCTCTCTATCTGTATACATGTCCCCAGTCATTACAGCTTTCTTTTCTGAGCAATCGCCTACAGACCCTACCGCCATCGCCATCTGTGTAATCTCTTTCAGCACCATATCCTTCAACTTGATGAAACATTCTCTCCCCCCATGAAAATCTCCAACTCACTGTCTTTGTAATATCTTTCTGCATCTGCAACCCTCCAGATATAAGTACCATTCTCCCCAACAGCACCCCACATCTCTGTATAACTGATCGGAATGCTGAAAACCTGCCTTCACAGCCATCATTAACTGTCTGAACTCCTGCATCCCTGCAAGCCTTAGTATCTCTGGCTCCTCCATTCCCTAAAGTTATCCATGGATCAGTGAACTGATCCAGCCCATTCGAACTTCCCTATCACTGTGAACTCAGTGTAGTCTTCAGTCTCTACAATTCTCCCTATTTCTGTTTCTCCTGCAGCTCCAACTAACACATTTGGTCTTCAGAGCCTACAACCATCCTAATCTTTCTAAATCCTGCAGCTCCAACTGCTGTTCTATCTCTGAAATCTGCAGTCCCTAAAACCCTCCCTACTTCTATAACGCCTGCAGCTCCAACTACCACCCCATCTGTGTAATATTCTCTGCTGACAAGCCGTCCCTATCTCCATTGCTCCTAAAGTTCCAATTAAAAAACATATCTCTATCAGCCGCAGCCCCTACAAACCTCTTTATATCTGTATCTCCTGCAGCTCCAACTACTGTCCCTATGTCTGTGCCATTCACACCCCACAAACCTCCCAACCTCGAAAACCTGTACCGTTAACTATCACCTCTATTTGTATAATCTCTCATCACGCCAATCCTCCCTAGATCAACTCCTGTAGTTGCAACTATTACGTGATCGTGTAATATCCATCCCCTTTATTCGCCCCTTTATCTGTAAATCCTGCAACTACAACTATAAACCTTTCTGTGCACTCTCCATTCCCTAAAACCGCTCCTACTTCTGTAACTCCTGCAGCTCCAACTATCATCAATATCCTAAACATCCAATCCCAAACAACCCTTCCTATCTCTAACTCATGTACCGCTATTACCCTATTTCTAATCCCTCATCACGACAATCCTCGTGAACTCACCTCCTACATCTGCAACTATCATCCCTACTTGCATAATATCCAGCCCCAATGTTCCTACTTTTCTTCGTAAATCCTGCATCTTCAACTACAACCCCTCGCTGTGCACTCTGCAGTCCCTAAAGTCCTCTCAACCTCTGTAACTCCTGTAGCTCCAACTACCACCACTATCTGTGTAATATTCAGTCCCTAAATTCCCCCCATTTCTCTTTAGCTCGTGTAGCTTCATTTTCCACCATCTGAAATATCCTGCCCCTAAACTCCTCCTTTGCACTGTAACTCTCGTAGCTCCAACTTTAAACAATACCTTTGTAATTTCCAATCCCAAATAACCATCTCTATTTCTAACTCCTGTAACTCCAAACACGGTTCCTATGTGTGTAAACTCTAGTCCCTATAATCCTCTCTACCTCCGTAACTCCTGCAACTCCAACGATCAAAACTACATGCATAATCTCTCGTCCTCACATTCCTCCCTATGTCTGTAACTTCTGCAGCTCCAGCTACCACCCGTGTGTAATTTCCAGCTGCTATATTGCTCCCTTTCACTGTAACTCTTGCGGCGCCAATTACGACCCCTGCTTGTGTAATCATCAGTCCCTATAATCCTCCCTATCTCTGTAACACCTTCAGGACTGATAACCTTGTACCTCTACGTGACACCTTTCCTCCCAACGACCTCTAATCACCATCAGTGATCTCAAAAAATTCGAAACCTGTGCCATACTCCAGTCTCTACAACCTTCCTTTTATCTGTAATATTCTGTAATGTTTGTATTCTGCTTCATATCTGGTTATAGATTAGTGCTCAGTGAAACAGAAACTCAGCAACAAACCAATAAGAACACACAAATATTCGATGTATCAAAGAACTTGACTCGTTTTAAAATTTCAACTGAGTCCAATTTCAAATATTCTCCAGCTCTTCTCATCATTGTCCCTCCATTTCTGGGATCATTCTGGTTAATCTTTTCTGGACTGCCTCCATCACAAGAACATTGTCCCTCCAGATACGGGACCAAACTTTTCACAGTATTCTCGTTGTGGGCTGACTGAAGCCCTCACGAATTGTTGCGAGTCTTCCCTATTTTTCTTCTTCGTTCTGTTTGAATTCAATACCAGCATCCTATTTGCCTTATTTATGACCTGCTGACCCTGCATGCCACCTTTCTGAGATTTGTACCAAATGGTTCCCAAGTTATCTACTCTGTGGCGTAGATTTCTACCGTCGACATGAAACCACGAGTTGACAGTAATAATCAGCAAAGTGCTGGAATGTATGATAAACAATATGCCAGCAGAGTTTACTGCACTCTTAAAAACCAAGGGAATAATCGCGGTCGCTAAGACCATCATAGTTGAAGTTGAAGTCAGCCATTTGGACCATCGAATCTACTCCAACATTAGATAATGTCTGAATTCATTCTGAAACCCAGTCTGTGTGCAGTTCTGGTCTCCAAATTTACTGTGTGCAGTTCTGGTCGCCAAATTTGAGGAAATACACTCTGGCTATTGAGGGAGTACAGCGTAGATTCACGAGATCTATTCCTGGAATGGTGGGACTACTTTACGCTGAAAGACTGGCGCGACTGGGTTGTATACCCTTGAGTTTAGGAGACTAAGAGGGGATCTGATTGAGACGTATAAGATTATTAAAGGTATGGATACTCTGGAGGCAGGAAACATGTTTCTTTTGATGGGTGAGTGCCGAACCAGAGGACACAGATTAAAAATACGGGGTAGACCATTTAGGACAGAGATGAGGAGAAACCTCTTCACCCGGAGAGTGGTGGCTGTGTGGAATGCTCTGCCCCAGAGGGCAGCTGAGGCTCAGTCTCTGGATTCATTTAAGAAGGAGTTGGATAGAGCTCTCAAGGATAGTGGAATCAAGGGTAATTGAGATAAGGCAAGAACAGGATATTTTAAAGGATGATCAGCCATGATCATTTTGAATGGTGGTGCAGACTAGAAGGGCAGAATGGCCTAGTCCTACACCTATTGTCTATTGTCTCTCTCCTGCACTCCGTCATCCTTCATTCCCTTATTCATCAAGAACCAATTTACCTTTGCGTTAAATACACTGAAAAATGTAGCCTTCACAGTCCCCTGAGTCAGGGGATTCCACAGAATCATCATTCTCTGACTGAATAGATTCCTCCACACCTCCTATTTGAAGTGCCGCTCCGACACGCTGAACCTGTACCCTTGGGCCTTAGTCCCTCCTACCAATGGAACTGTATTCCCCATGTCTAGTCTATCCAGGTCCTTCAGTATTCTCTAAGGTTGAATGAGATTCCATCACTGCCTCGTGAATTCGAGTGCAGACTCCGTATCTTCAACTGCTTCCCACACGACAAACATTTCATCGCTGGGATTTTTCTTGGAACTCTGTTTCCCTTTCCCCTCAAATCCTTTGTTCACACTGTTAATGTATAACATGGACAGTATCGTCACAACAGGAGAAAGTGAGGTCTGCAGATGCTGCAGATCAGAGCTGAAAATGTGTTGCTGGTAAAGCGCAGCAGGTCAGGCATCATCAAGGAACAGGAGAATCGACGTTTCGGGCATAAGCCCTTCTTCAGGAATGAGGAAAGTTTGTCCAGCAGGCTAAGATAAAAGGTAGGGAGGAGGGAATTGGGGAAGGGGCGTCGGAAATGTGATAGGTGGAAAGAGGTCAAGATGAGGGTCATAGGTCAGACTGGGGTGGGGGCGAAGAGGTCGGGAAGAAGATTGCAGGTTAGGAAGGCGGTGCTGAATTCGATGGATTTGACTAAGACAGGGTCGGGGGAGGGGAAATGAGGAAACTGGTGAAATCCGAGTTCATCCTTTGTGGTTGGAGGGTTCCTAGGCGGAAGATGACCTACCCCAGCTCAGGACTGCAACTCGACCTACCCCAGCTCAGGACAACACTCTCACAGACCTGCAAAGGACCTCTACTGTTCTTCATCTACAGAGGTATCCATAAACTAAACAAACAGATCTTCCTCGCCATATCGGAAATTAAAGACAGTAAGTACCAAAAACTTTCATGTACTTGCCCCCACACTACGGATTCCTCACCTGTTCCAGAATCTTCCATCGGCCTCCGAAATCAGTCTGGCGCCATTACACACGCGGCCGCTACATCGCCCGCGGCAATAGCTGCCGCCGATGACGACGATGACGTCACTTCCGCCCCCACCGACCTCGCAGCCTCCGCGATCGCCCCCCAAACAACCGCCTCCGCGTTCGCCGCTCAGACAACCACCTCCGCGATCGCAATGAAGACAATCGCCGGCAGATTCGCGACCTCCGCGGCTATAGGGAATAACTCTGTCTCTGTGGTCGCCGCAGCCACTTCCGCCCCCAGTGACGTAACTAACCTACACGCCCACAACGCCGCATGTGTCTCCGCCCCCGCGCCGATCTCCACGCCTGTCTCCACGCCTAACCCCGCCCTCCCGGCGAGTTCCGTCACCACGCCTAACCCCGCCCATTCGGCGATCTCCGACTGCATGCCTAACCCCGCCTCCACGCCTATTTCCGTCACCACGTCTAACCCCG
>NW_025196132.1:0-3205 GCF_004010195.1 Chiloscyllium plagiosum
CCGCAGTCTCTAACTCCCTCTACCCCCGATTCCCTGGAGCGGAGAGGGGGAGAGAGGGGAAGAGAGATGGGGACAGTGTAGAGGGAGCCTTCCCGCCATCTCTGACCCTCTCTGTGCGCGCACTCTAACTCCCTCTACCCCCCGATTCCCTGTAGCGGAGAGAGGGGGCGAGAGAGATGGGGACAGTGTAGAGGGAGCCTTCCCGCCGTCTCTGACCCTCTCTGTGCGTGCGCGCGCTTTAACTCCCTCTACCCCCGATTCCCTGTAGCGGAGAGAGGGGGCGAGAGAGACGGGGACAGTGTAGAGCAAGCCTTCCCGCAGTCTCTAACTCCCTCTACTCCCCGATTCCCTGTAGCGGAGAGAGAGGGGAACAGTGTAGAGGGAGCCTTCCCGCCGTCTCTGACCCTCTCTGTGCGTGCGCGCGCTCTAACTCCCTCTACCCCCCGATTCCCTGTAGCCGAGAGAGAGGGGGCGAGAGAGAGACGGGGACAGTGTAGAGCGAGCCTTCCCGCAGTCTCTAACTCCCTCTACCCCCCGATTCCCTGTAGCGGAGAGGGGGAGAGAGGGGAAGAGAGATGGGGACAGTGTAGAGGGAGCCTTCCCGCCGTCTCTGACCCTCTCTGTGCGTGCGCGCGCTCTAACTCCCTCTACCTCCCCGATTCCCTCTAGCGGAGAGAGAGGGGAACAGTGTAGAGGGAGCCTTCCTAAAGTCTCTGACCCTCTCTGTGCGTGCGCGCGCTCTAACTCCCTCTACCCCCCGATTCCCTGTAGCCGAGCGAGAGGGGGCGAGAGAGAGAGAGAGAGAGACGGGAACAGTGTAGAGGGAGCCTTCCCGCAGTCTCTAACTCCCTCTACCCCCGATTCCCTGTAGCGGAGAGGGGGAGAGAGGGGAAGAGAGATGGGGACAGTGTAGAGGGAGCCTTCCCGCCGTCTCTGACCCTCTCTGTGCGTGCGCGCGCTCTAACTCCCTCTACCTCCCGCCCCCCCCCCGACTGCCCGTAGCTGCCTGATACAGAGGAAAAAGTTCCTATACCACTACAAGAATGTGCGCTGGGCTAAGGGAAGACATGAGACCTACATGTGCTACGTGGTCAAGAGGCGGGAGAGCGCCCAGACCAGCTCCCTGGACTTCGGCTTCCTCCGGAACACGGCTCGGGCCCACGCCGAGGTGGTCTTCCTGGATTACATCAGGGACTGGCCGCTGGACCCTGGCCTCACCTACCGGCTGACGTGGTTCAGCTCCTGGAGCCCGTGCTGGGACTGCGCGGCCCGGGTGGTGGACTTCCTGCGTGCCCGGCCCAACGTCCGCCTGCGCCTGTTCATCGCCCGCCTCTACTACTGCAGCGAGGGCACGCGCCAGCCCGAGGGCCTGCGGCGCCTTCGCCAGGCCGGGGTCGGACTGGGCATCATGACCTACAAAGGTAGGCCCCTCGGGGCGCGTCTCTCCCGCTGCCCCCTCGCGCTGCGCCCTGGGAAAGCTCCCTTCAGGACTTGGCGTCACGGCCTACAAAGGTAGGCCTCAGGGCGCGTCTCTTACTGCCCCTCGCGGTGCGCCCTGGGTAAGCTCCCTTCAGGACTTGGCGTCACGGCCTACAAAGGTAGGCCTCAATGACGTCCTCCACAGTGCGCTCTGGGTAAGCTCCCTTCAGGATTTGGCGTCACAGCCTACAAAGGTAGGCCTCAGGGCGCGTCTCTTACTGCCCCTCGCGGTGCGCCCTGGGTAAGCTCCCTTCAGGACTTGGCATCACGGCCTACAAAGGTAGGCCTCAATGACATCCTCCACAGAGTGCTCTGGGTAAGCTCCCTTCAGGATTTGGCGTCACGGCCTACAAAGGTAGGCCTCAGGGCGCGTCTCTCCCACTGCCCCTCGCGCTGCGCTCTGGGAAAGCACCCTTCAGGACTTGGTGTCACGGCCTACAAAGGTAGGCCTCAGGGCGCGTCTCCTACTGCCCCTCGCGGTGCGCCCTGGGAAAGCTCCCTTCAGGACTTGGCGTCACGGCCTACAAAGGTAGGCCTCAATGACGTCCTCCACAGAGTGCTCTGGGTAAGCTCCCTTCAGGACTTGGCATCACGGCCTACAAAGGTAGGCCTCAGGGCGCGTATCTTACTGCCCGTCATGGTGCGCCCTGGGAAAGCTCCCTTCAGGACTTGGCGTCACGGCCTGCAAAGGTAGGCCTCAGGGCGCGTCTCCTACTGCCCCTTACGCTGCGCTCTGGGAAAGCTCCCTTCAGGACTTGGTGTCACGGCCTACAAAGGTAGGCCTCAGGGCGCGTCTCTTACTGCCCCTCGCGGTGCGCCCTGGGTAAGCTCCCTTCAGGATTTGGCGTCACAGCCTACAAAGGTAGGCCTCAATGACATCCTCCAGAGTGCTCTGGGTAAGCTCCCTTCAGGACTTGGCGTCACGGCCTACAAAGGTAGGTCTCAGGGCGCGTCTCCTACTGCCCCTCGCGCTGCGCTCTGGGAAAGCTCCTTTCAGGATTTGGCGTCACAGCCTACAAAGGTAGGCCTCAATGACATCCTCCACAGAGTGCTCTGGGTAAGCTCCCTTCAGGACTTGGCGTCACGGCCTACAAAGGTAGGCCTCAGGGCGCGTCTCCTACTGCCCCTCGCGGTGCGCCCTGGGAAAGCTCCCTTCAGGACTTGGCGTCACGGCCTACAAAGGTAGGCTTCAGGGACGTCATCCGCAGTGCGCTCTGAGAAAGCTCCCTTCAGGACTTGGCGTCACGGCCTACAAAGATAGGCCTCAGACGGTGTCTCCTACTGCCCTCGAAGTGCGCCCTGGGTAAGCTCCCTTCAGGACTTGGTGTCACGGCCTACAAAGGTAGGCTTCAGGGACGTCATCCGCAGTGCGCTCTGAGAAAGCTCCCTTCAGGACTTGGCGTCACGGCCTACAAAGGTAGGCCTCAGGGCGCGTCTCCTACTGCCCTCTGGGATAGGGAGGGAGAGGGAGAGACGGGGACAGAGGGAAGAGTAGAGGGAGCCTAACACTAGTCTCTCCTCGCCCCTCCCCCCCCCCCCCCCAGATTATTTCTACTGCTGGAATAATTTTGTGGCCAATAAGGAGAAGAGTTTCAAAGCGTGGGAGGGGCTTCACGAAAACGCCGTCAGACTGAGTCGCCTCCTCCGCAGAATCCTCGAGGTAGGTCCTACCCTCCCCCCCCCCCCCCCCCCCCCCCCCCCCCCCCCCCCGCGCCAGCCCCCCCCC
>NW_025196132.1:3307-4674 GCF_004010195.1 Chiloscyllium plagiosum
ACCCTGGGGTCAAAGCCCCTTCCCTCGCTCCAGACCCTGGGATCAAAGCCCCTTCCCTCGCTCCGCACCCTGGGGTCAAAGCCCCTTCCCTCGCTCCAGACCCTGGGATCAAAGCCCCTTCCCTCGCTCCGCACCCTGGGGTCAAAGCCCCTTCCCTCGCTCCAGACCCTGGGATCAAAGCCCCTTCCCTCGCTCCGCACCCTGGGGTCAAAGCCCCTTCCCTCGCTCCAGACCCTGGGATCAAAGCCCCTTCCCTCGCTCCGCACCCTGGGGTCAAAGCCCCTTCCCTCGCTCCAGACCCTGGGATCAAAGCCCCTTCCCCTCGCTCACACCCTGGGGTCAAAGCCCCTTCCCTCGCTCCAGACCCTGGGATCAAAGCCCCCTCTCTCACTCCACACCCAGGGGTCAAAGCCCCTCCTCTCACTCCACACCCAGGGGTCAAAGCCCCTCCTCTCACTCCACACCCAGGGGTCAAAGCCCCCTCCCCTCGCTCCACACCCTGGGGTCAAAGCCCCTTCCCTCGCTCCAGACCCTGGGATCAAAGCCCCCTCTCTCACTCCACACCCTGGGGTCAAAGCCCCTTCCCCCGCTCTAGACCATGGGGTCAAAGCCCCTTCCCGCGCTCCGTACCCTGGGGTCAAAGCCCCTTCCCTCGCTCCGTACCCTGGGGTCAAAGACCATCCCCTCGCTCCACACCCTGGGGTCAAAGCCCCTCCCCTCGCTCCGGACCCTGGGGTCAAAGCCCCTCACCTCGCTCCGGACCCTGGGGTCAAAGCCCCCTCCCTCGCTCCGCACCCTGGGGTCAAAGCCCCTTCCCTCGCTCCACACCCTGGGGTCAAAGCCCCTCCCCTCGCTCCACACCCTGGGGTCAAAGCCCCCTCCCCCCGCTCCACTCCCTGGGGTCAAAGACCATCCCCTCACTCTAGACCATGGGGTCAAAGCCCCTTCTCCAGCTCAATACCCTGGGGTCAAAGCCCCCTCCCTCCCTCCAGACCCTGGGGTCAAAGCCCCCTTCCCCGCTCCACATCCTGGGGTCAAAGCCCCCTCCCCCGCTCCACTCCCTGGGGTCAAAGACCATCCCCTCGCTCCAGACCCTGGGGTCAAAGCCCCTTCCCTCGCTCCTGACCCTGGGGTCAAAGCCCCTTCCCTCGCTCCAGACCCTGGGGTCAAAGCCCCTCATTTGCTCTAGACCCTGGGGTCAAAGTCCCCCTCCCCTCGCACCACACCCTGGGGTCAAAGCCCCTTCCCTCGCTCTAGACCCTGGGGTCAAAGCCCCTTCCCTCGCTCTAGACCCTGGGGTCAAAGCCCCTCCCTCGCTCTAGACCCGGGGATCAATGCCCCCTCCTCGCTCTAGACCCTGGGGTTAA
>NW_025196133.1:0-1709 GCF_004010195.1 Chiloscyllium plagiosum
GATGGGATTTCAATTTGTGTTCTCAGAAGACCTGGATCTGTAGGTTGCTCAACCATTATCACTAGATACCAATCTTCCCTTCAATGACAATTTTCTCCTGACTCTTTTCCTTTATTCATTCATGGATATCGCATGTTGTCTCCCACTATTGTTCTGGTAAACATCAACTTCACTTTCCCGCTGTTTCCGCATAATCCTCAGTTCCCTTTCTGATTTTAAAAAAATGTATCTTAGTTTTTAATGTACTTAACAATCCAGGCTCAACAGCTGTCCTAAACATGCATTCCCTTATTTGCAGGTTATTCCCTCTGGTTTTAAACTCACCCAAAAGGGTAAACTTTCCTACATCTGGCCTGTCACGCCTCCTCAGAATCTTGTTTGTGCCAAGAAGGTTACCTCGAAATCTTCTAACTTCTATTAACCACAGACCGAACGAATTCATTTCTCCTCATAAGACATTATTTCCATTCCTGATAGCATCCTGGTCAACCTTCTCTGGACTGCCTCCAATACCAGTATATCTTACCTTAGCTAAAAGGCCCAAAACTCTTCCCAGTTTTCAGTTGTGGCCTAATTGGTGTCTGATTTAGGTTCACTATAACCTCCCTACTGTTATATTTCATTTAAAAACCAACATCCCATTTATCTTCCCTATTACTCACTGAACCTGGATGACGTATTCATGGATACGAGCATCCAAATCCTCCTATTCAGCAGCTTCCTCCATTTAACATTCAGCACTTTTCCTCCTGGCAAAGTGCACAACCTCATTTTCCCACATTCTATTCCATCGGCCAAGGTTTTGCTCATTTGCTTAACCTGTCGATATCCCTCTCCATGTCATCCTCACCACCTGCATTCCAATCAACTGTCTCTACTGCAGTCTTGGCAATAGTACATTCACTTCACTTATCCAAGTAATTCATATCCATATTGTAAATAATTTTGGCCGCAGCATAGATCCCTGTGGCACATTGCTAGTTACAAGTTGTGATCCTGAACATGCCCCTATACCTACTATATCATTGGTTAGCCACTCATCTATCCATACGATTAGAGTGTCTCCAATAACATGTGAATATCATTTGCTCTGCCAGAAACTCTTCCCAAACCGTCCATGAAAAAGTGATGGTGAGCTGCCACTTAAATTGCTTCACAAATATGATGTGGTCTATAATAAAGGTTCAGGAGCGAGTTCCAGGATTTTGATCAATAACATCGAAGCAATGCGTATATGTCACAGTTGGAATGTTGTGTTCACACTTATCTCCTCTTGCTGGTTGAAGTGATGGAGTGGAAGTTGCTCTTGAAGAGCCGCCAATCATATAATCAAGCCAGAAAGATCAATTGTGGCCAGAGACTCTGCCATTTTTACTTCTCATCAATCTACATTCTTTCAATCTAAGTTTTAGTCACATCAAACTGCCTCGCAATGCTGTTATGGCCTCAGTAAACTATAATAACGTGAAGATCGCTGGGATGATTTTCGACATCCGACTGCAATATAAACACAGATCATTGTTTCCAATTTTGGTGGAACAAAAGACATCATATTGGTGGACAATTACAGTTAGTGCAAACACAGCTATCCATCGATAAATATTAATCCTGTTCACTTCAATGGCCAAATTTCGATTCAGAAACCAAGTGCACTCAGCTGCTTGTAACAGAGACAACATGACAAAATGGCTCATAGGAGGAGAAATGGG
>NW_025196133.1:1829-4674 GCF_004010195.1 Chiloscyllium plagiosum
GGAGCTATTTCCTATTTGTTGAGGATGTTGCTTCATCACAGTCTTGGTTTAGAGCATAAACTCTTCATCAGGAATGAAGGGTGGTGCAAGGGGGCTGAGAGATAAATGGGAAGGAAGTGGTGCTGGAAGGAAGGCAGCTGGGAGTGCAATAGGTAGATGGAGGTAGGGATTGATGGTGATAGGTCAGAGATGAGGGTGGAGCAAATAGGTGAGAAGCAAGGTGGACAGGTATGACAGGTCAAGTGGTCGGTGTCAAATTGGAAGATTGGATCTGGGACAAGGTGGGGGAGAGGAAATGAGGAAACTGATGAAATCTACATTGATCTCATGTAGTAGGAGGGTCCCAAGGCAGAAGATGAGGTGTTTTTGCTACAAGCGTCGGGTAGCAAGAGTTTGGCAGTGAAGGCAGCCCAGGACTTGCATGTCCTTGGTGGAATGGGAGGGGGAGTTAAAGTGTTCAGCCACAGGGCAGTCGGTCCCAGAAACGTTCCGCTAGTTGGCGTCCAGTTTCCCCAATGTGGTTGAGACCATATTGCGAGCAATGGACATTATCTTATAAGTAGATTGCATAAATTTTAGCCTGCCAGAGTTATTTTCTTTAACTAAATTAAAGAAAACTTTAATTAAATTGGGTGACTGCATGAAACGGTTTGTTGGTTAGATTTGAATCATCACTCCCAAATGAGACAATGTCATGAATATCAGTGAACCTCTCTTTTTGTTAAAAACCACAGGTTCTTGATTTATTTTCACAACTTACTGGTATTCACACCTGCACATTCAATGTCAAACTCTGACATCAGAAATGAAATTACACCGTTAATTTTGACTTACAATATTCTAAGAAACAAATTAATAGCACACAATGAATCCCAAGTCTGATTAATATGAAATTAAATTTGACCCAAAAAATATATAAAATCAATTGGGAGATAAGAAATGGGGGAAGGGCAGAAGGCAAGAAATGCAGCATCATAGAGGGTGCTCCTCCAGGGAGTGCATTTTACCAACTACTACTGCTAAATATAAACACTCTGATATGAGCCTCCGGTTTTAATGTGAACCATAGACCCGTTAAGTAGGTACAATTTAAATGAGTTAAAAATACAAGCCTTGAGCAAATCCAGTCTCCAGCTTCACCCTCCGCTTCTTGAAGCTCAGACCTTCCGCCAGCTCCGGGGGATTGATGCCACTACCATTCCTCCACTGAAGAAGCTTTGGGAAGCAGATGCAAAGGCAAGATACAGAACAGAGCACCTTTGCAAATGAAAGCAGCTTATAGAGACATTGAGCAATAGCATCACACGGTTTTGATCAATTGACCTCTTGCTTACGTGCCTAGCACACTCAGGCAGCACTACTCTGCTTCTGGGCACCCAGCAGCTGGATTGTGCATCAGTTTAAAGTAGGTCCTATATTCTGATTACATCGGTACACAAGGCAGTGAAGAAAGGTTTCAGCACACTGGCCTTCATCAATTAGGGAATTGAGTATAGATGTTGGCAAGTTATGTTGTAGTTATACAGGACGTTGATGAGGCTGCACCTGGAATATTGTGATCAGTTTTGGTCCCCTTGGTGTTCTGACTTCTGACTTCTTCAACTCTGGGTTTGTGTTGAACTTGATGGGATACTTTGTCCAACTCAGCATGTTTAAACAGTATCTCTCAGAGGGATTCATTTGAAACTTTTTAGGAGGTGAGCTCAACAATATTGAACTATTCAAAGTTACTTGGACTCTATTTTAAACTTACATCAGGACCAGTAGTCAGAGAAACATACAGCATGGAAACAGACCCTTCGGTCCAACTTGTCCATGCTGACCCGCTATCCTAAATTAATCTACTCCCATTTGACAGCACCTGGCCCATATACGCTGGCAGCTCATTTCATATATGTACCACCCTCTGCATGAAGAATTTGTCCCTTTAATATATTTCGCCTCTTGCCCTAAACCTATGCCCTCTAGTTCTGGACTCCCCCACCCCAGGGAAAAGACCTTGTCTATTACCCTGTCCATGCCCCTCATGATTTTGTAACCTCTATTACGTCAATCCGCTGCCTCCGATGCTCCAGTGAAAACAGCCCCAGCCTATTCAGCCTCTCCCTGTAGCTCAAATCCTCCAACCTCCAGTAACATTCCCGTAAATCGTTTATCATAGAGGAGTCAACGTTACAGTCCTGAAGAAGGGTTCATACCCAAAACGCTGACTACTCCACATTCTGGTGCTGCCTGGCTTGCTGTATTCTCCCAACCTCCTGCTTGCCTACTTCAGGTTGCAATATTTAGTTGTTACCACTGCAGCCTCACAGTGCCGGGTACCCAGGTTTGATTCCAGCCTTGGGTGGCTGTCTGTGAGGAGTTTGCACATTCTCCCAGTGTCTGCGTGGGTTTTCTCTGGGTGGTCCTGTTTTCTTCCATGAACCAAAGATCTGCAGATTATGTGGATTTGCCATGCTTAATTGCCCATAGTGTTAGGTACATTAGTCAGAGGAAATGGGTCTGGATGGGTTACTCTTCGGAGGGTCGGTGTGGACTTGTTGGGACAAATGCCCTGTTTCCACACTGTAGCTAATCTTATCTGCACTACATTTGTCACTAACGAATGGCTAAGTAGACACGACGGGCCGAATGGACGAACTTCTGCTCCGATGGTCTTGCGGTCTTAGGTTTCTCTGGATCATTTCATTGGCAATGTGCAGTCCCTGGCTCAATGAACAGCAGTGTGCACTGAAAGCAAAGCTCCAAGGATCGGAGAACTCCTACAATGTGGAAACAAGTTCTTCAGCCCAACACATCTGCACTGATCATGCGAAGAGTAACCTACTCAGATCCATTTTCCTAC
>NW_025196134.1:0-1209 GCF_004010195.1 Chiloscyllium plagiosum
CACGCAGAGAATGTGCAAACTCCACACAGAGTCGCTTGAGGCGGGAATTGAACGTGGATCGGTAGCGCTGTGAAACAGCAGGGCTAACCACTGTGCTATCGTGCCGCCCAGTCTAGCCCGTTTAACACAAGATTGGGACACAGGTAGAGTCTGACCTTCCATCTTCAATACATTGTCTGAGCTGAGATGTCGTCTTTTGTTGTAGAACCTTAAGTTATCTTAAGAAGGTGACTTAAATGAAGTTCTGGGATTTACATATTAATTAACTGAAAACTGCATCCCATTCTAAAAGATGGATGACTTAAAATCCAGGATTGTTCATTATACTATTTCAGTTGCATGACACACTAATATTTTGTTATAAAGTTTGTGTCTTATGATCTTACACTCCACAAACACCTGATGAAGTCGCAGCGCTTTCAAAGCTAGTGCTTCCAAATATACCTGTTGGAATATAACCTGGTGTTGTATGATCTTTACGTTAGAAACGTCAGATAATGGTCTTTTCAAATAGAATAAGACAATTTCTCTCATCCTTCCTTTATCCTCAATTCCAGATATCATTCTAATTATTGATAATGTTATTGATATTCTTCGACAAAGTAATGTATTGCGTGCGTGCGTGTGTGTGTGTATGGATTGGTGTGGTTACGTTAGTATGCATGTGTATCTGTGTCTGTGTCTTTGGTATGTACCCGTGTATGTCTGTGTTGTGTACGATTTTGTGCAAGTGGAGTGAAATGAAAGAACGAGATGCAATTACATTCCCATATGATTGAGAAAATGTACAAATATTCCATGCTGATTTCAAAGAACAAACAAAATTACAGCACAAGAACCGGCCCTTCGGCTCACCAAGCCTGCGCCAATCCAGATCTTCTACCTAAACCTGGCACAGATTTTCTAAGGGTCTGTATCAACTTTGCTCCCTGTCCATTTATATATCTGTCTAGGTATATCTTAAATGATGCCATCATGCCCGCCTCTACTATCTCTGCTGACAACGTGTTCCAGACACCCATCACCCTCTGCACAAGTAACTTTTTCCACGCATATCTCCCCTCGACGTTTCCCCACTTACTTTGAACTCGTGACCCCTAGTAATTGAGTCCCCCACTCTGGGGGGGGGGGGGGGGAAATCTTGCTCTCCATCCTGTCTCTATCTCTCATGATTTTGTAGAGCTCAATCAGGTTCTAATGAAAATAACG
>NW_025196134.1:1946-4674 GCF_004010195.1 Chiloscyllium plagiosum
CTTTTAGAATAGCCAACATTTCCTTATTTCGATTTGACCTAGAGTAATCAAGCATCCATACCTAATCTCAACATTTCTTCTTGGTGAATATCAATACGAAGTACACATTAAGAATCTCACCCATTTTCTCTGACTCCACGCAAAACTTTCCTCCTTTGTCCTTGAGTGGTCCAACCCTTCCTCTAGTTACCTTTTTCCTCCTTATATATTAATAAAAGTCTTTGGGATTTTCCATAACCTTGTTTGCTAAATATATCTCAAGACCCCATTTAGCCCTCTTAATTCCTTGTTTCAGATTTGTCGTACATTGCCGATATTCTTCCCTAGCTTTGTCTAGACCTTATGTACATTTCCATTTTCTTCTAAGCTAGTCTCACAGTTTCACCTGTCATCCATGGTTCCCTAATCTTGCCATTCCTACCCCTCATTTCCACAGGAACATATATGACCTCAAATCTAATCAACCTCTCCTTAAAACTTCCCACGTATCAAATGTGGATTTACCTTCAAACAACTGCTCCCAATCTATATTCCTCAACTTCTGCTGAATTTTGTATAGTTGGCCTTCCCCCAATTTTGCACTCTTTCTTTAGGACCACTCTCGTCTTTGCCCTTGCGTATTCTAAAACGTATGGAATTGTAATCACTAGTCCGAAATAAATACCCAACTGAAACTTCAACCACATGGCCATGCTAATTTGCCAACAACAAGACAAAAATAGACCCTTCCTGAGTTGTACTATTTACATACCGCTCAAAACCCCTCCTGGCTGCTCCTTACAAATTCTACTCCATCCAGTCCTCTAATATTAACTGATTCCCAGTCAATGTTGCGAAATCAAAATCGCCTATTACCAAAAAAACACCATGTTGCCCCCACATCTTTCCATGATCTGTGTACATATTTGTACGAGTATCTCACTGTTGGGAGGCCTGTAGTACAGCCCCAATATTGTTACTGCACTCTTCCTATTTCTGAACTCTGCCCTTATTGCCTCACTGTTCGAGTCCTCCATAGTGCCTTCCTTCAGCACAGCTGTGGTATCCTCTTTGACCAGACATGCAACTCCTATAACCCTTTTATCTCCCTCTTTATCCCGCCTGAAGCATTGATATCCTGGGATATGTATTTGCCAATCATGCCTTTCCGTCAATCAAGTATCAGTAATAGCAATAATATCAACTCCCAGGTACTAATCCAAGCCCTGTTTTATCTGCACATACTGATACTTGATTGACGGAAAGGCATGATTGGCAAATACATATCCCAGGATATCAATGCTTCAGGCGGGATAAAGAGGGAGATAAAAGGGTTATAAGAGTTGCATGTCTGGTCAAAGAGGATACCACAGCTGTGCTGAAGGAGGGCACGATGGAGGACTCGAACAGTGAGGCAATAAGGGCAGAGTTCAGAAATAGGAAGAGTGCAGTAACAATATTGGGGCTGTACTACAGGCCTCCCAACAGTGAGCGTGAGATACTCGTACAAACATGTACACAGATCATGGAAAGATGTGGGGGCAACATGGTGTTTTTTTGGTAATAGGCGATTTTGATTTCGCAACATTGACTGGGAATCAGTTAATATTAGAGGACTGGATGGAGTAGAATTTGTAAGGAGCAGCCAGGAGGGGTTTTCCAACAGTATACAAAACAATATACCTGCTTTGGAGGGTGGTGACTGCAGGGGACACCTGCAGTGACCTCCTGCTCTTTCTCTGCCTTTTGGTCGCCAATTCCCTTTCTTTTTCAGCAATCCTAATCTGTGATGCGATCAGTTCGCTGAATGTGCTACCTACAACTTCCTCTGCATTGTGAGTGTGCCAAGGTGTGTCCATCCGCAGAGTCATCATCCGGTCTAACAAGAGCTGCAAGTGGGCACGCGTCCTATACTTGAGCAGGGACATCAGCTGTGTCACTGAGCTCCCACATTGAGCAAATGGATCATAACATAAATGGCTCTAAGATCTCCTGCCACGTTTACTCGAAAGCTTAACTTGTTCGTAAATTAGATAAATAGAAAAGAAAGTGTTTTTCTTTAACCAATTACAGGATTTAAAAAAAAGAAGAGAAGCACCTTATAAACACATTACAGACTCCTTTTATTTTGATAAGAAGAGGAGTTCGAGGTAGGAGACATTACAAGTGTAGTGTCTCTGGTTCAATCGCTGCCCAAATACATCCGTTCATTTGCCTTCCCAGCCAAAAATTCGTCCTCTCCCACTCCACTCGGTGCTGTTACTGCTGCTGCAAATGGAGGCCTGATGCTCGAGGTAAGACCATTTTTAGTGGGAAATTTAGTGGGAAGTTTGATGATGCATCTCGGGTGGATTTAAATGAATAATGCAGGAGGCTGAGAACCAGAGCAGCAAGACAGCAAGTGAGCGGAAAGTAGAGTTTAATAGAATAGACAGGTAAGGCCAGTGTAATGACCATGCTGAGTAAAATGTGAGTGGAAATGGATAGGTTCAGTATTATCGGAGATCAAAAAATAAGAATGGAGTGTATGGAAAGTGTTGTATTAAAGGAGGTAAACAAATCCAATGGAACTTATATAAATACCTTGTACCTTTATGCATGGAATATTAGGGTAAAAATGAATGAGCTGACAGCACAAACAAATATAATAAGATATGGCATGGTGGGGCTTGCAGGAAAGTGGTTACTGGAAGGTCAGTGATGGGAAGTGACATGCCCAAGGGTACTCATTATTCAGACAAGAAGGAAC
>NW_025196135.1:0-4675 GCF_004010195.1 Chiloscyllium plagiosum
CCAACAGTAACAATACCATCACAACTTGCTGCACACAGTGAGTAATGCCAACAGTAACAATACCATCACAGCTTGCTGCACACAGTGAGCAGTGCCAACAGTAACGATAACATCACAGCTTGCTGCATACAGTGAGCAGTGCCAACAGTAACAATACTACCACAGCTTGCTCCATACAGTGGGCAGTGCCAACAGTAACACACCCATCACAGCTTGCTGCATACAGTGAGCAGTGCCAACAGTAACAATACTACCACAGCTTGCTGCACACAGTGAGCAGTGCGAACAGTAACAGTACCTTCACAGCTTGCTGCATACAGTGAGCAGTGCCAACAGTAACAATACCACCACAGCTTGCTGCACACAGTGAGCAGTGCCAACAGTAACACTACCATCACAGATTGCTGCATACAGTGGGCAGTGCCAACAGTAACACCACCATCACAGCTTGCTGCATACAGTGAGTAGTTCCAACAGTAACGATATCATCACAGCTTGCTGCACACAGTGAGCAGTGCGAACAGTAACAGTACCTTCACAGCTTGCTGCATACAGTGAGCAGTGCCAACAGTAACAATACCACCACAGCTTGCTGCACACAGTGAGCAGTGCCAACAGTAACAGTACCTTCACAGCTTGCTGCATACAGTGGGCAGTGCCAACAGTAACACTACCATCACAGCTTGCTGCATACAGTGAGTAGTTCCAACAGTAACGATATCATCACAGCTTGCTGCATACAGTGAGCAGTGCCAACTGTAACAATACTACCACAGCTTGCTGCATACAGTGGGCAGTGCCAACAGTAACAATACTACCACAGCTTGCTGCATACAGTGGGCAGTGCCAACAGTAACAATACCATCACAGATTGCTGCACACAGTGAGCACTGCCAACAGTAACGATACCATCACAACTTGCTGCATACAGTGGGCAGTGCCAACAGTAACAATACCATCACAGTTTGCTGCATACAGTGGGCAGTGCCAACAGTAACGATACCATCACAGATTGCTGCACACAGTGAGCAGTGCCAACTGTAACGATATCATCACAGCTTGCTGCATACAGTGAGCAGTGCCAACAGTAACGAGACCATCACAGCTTGCTGCATACAGTGAGCAGTGCTAACAGTAACAATACCATCACAGCTTGCTGCATACAGTGGGCAGTGCTAACAGTAACACACCCATCACAGCTTGCTGCATACAGTGAGCAGTGCCAACAGTAACAATACTACCACAGCTAGCTGCATACATTGGGCAGTGCCAACAGTAACACTACCTTCACAGCTTGCTGCATACAGTGAGCAGTGCCAACAGTAACACTACCATCACATATTGCTGCATACAGTGGGCAGTGTCAACAGTAACACTACCATCACAGCTTGCTGCATACAGTGAGCAGTGCCAACAGTAACAATACCATCACAGCTTGCTGCATACAGTGAGCAGTGCCAACAGTAACAATACCACCAGTTTGCTGCATACAGTGAAATGTTCCGACAGTAACACTACCATAACAGCTTGCCGCATACAGTGGGCAGTGCCATCAGTAACGATAACATCACAGCTTGCTGCATAGAGTAGATATTGCCCACAGTAACGATACCATCACAGCTTGCCGCACACAGTGAATACTGCCAACAGTAACACTACAATCACAGTTTGCTGCATACAGTGAGCAGTGCCAACAGTAACAATTCTACCACAGCTTGCTGCATACAGTGGGCAGTGCCAACAGTAACGATACCATCACAGATTGCTGCATACAGTGAGCAGTGCCAACAGTAACACTACCATCACAGCTTGCTGCATACAGTGAGCAGTGCCAACAGTAACACACCCATCACAACTTGCCGCATACAGTGAGCAGTACCAACAGTAACGATACCATCACAGATTGCTGCACACAGTGGGCAGTGCCAACAGTAACAATACCATCACAGCTTGCTGCAAACAGTGAGCAGTGCCAACAGTAACAATACTACCACAGCTTGCTGCAAACAGTGAGCAGTGCCAACAGTAACGATACCATCACAGATTGCTGCACACAGTGAGCAGTGCCAACAGTAACGATACCGTCACAGCTTGCTGCATACAGTGGGCAGTGCCAACAGTAACAATACCACCACAGCTTGCTGCATACAGTGAGCAGTGCCAACAGTAACAATTACATCACAGCTTGCTGCATAGAGTGAGCAGTGCCAACAGTAACAAAACCATCACAGCTTGCTGCATACAGTGAGCAGTGCCAACAGTAACAATACAATCACAGTTTGCTGCATACAGAGAGCAGTGCCAACAGTAACAATACAATCACAGTTTGCTGCATACAGAGAGCAGTGCCAACAGTAACAATACCATCACAGCTTGCTGCATACAGTGAGCAGTGCCACCAGTAACACTACCAACACAGTTTGCTGCATACAGTGAGCAGTGCCAACAGTAACGATACCATCACAGCTTGCTGCATACAGTGAGCAGTGCGAACAGTAACAATACCATCACAACTTGCTGCATACAGTGAGCAGTGCCAACAGTAACAATACCATCACAACTTGCTGCATACAGTGAGCAGTGCCAACAGTAACAATACCATCATAGCTTGCAGCATAGAGTGAGCAGTGCCAACAGTAACAATACCATCACAGCTTGCTGCATACAGTGAGCAGTGCCAACAGTAACAATACCATCACAGCTTGCTGCATACAGTGAACAGTCAATACCATCACAGTTTGCTGCATACAGTGGGCAGTGCCAACAGTAACACTACCATCACAGCTTGATGCATACAGTGAGCAGTGCCAACAGTAAAACTACTATCACAGCTTGCTGCATACAGTGGGCAGTGCCAACAGTAACACCCCCATCACAGCTTGCTGCATACAGTGAGCAGTGCCAACAGTAACAATACCATCACAGTTTGCTGCAAACAGTGGGCAGTGCCAACAGTAACGATAACATCACAGCTTGCTGCATAGAGTAGATATTGCCCACAGTAGCTATACCATCACAGCTTGCTGCACACAGTGAATACTGCCAACAGTAACACTACAATCACAGTTTGCTGCATACAGTGGGCAGTGCCAACAGTAACGATACCATCACAGCTTTCTGCACACAGTGGGCAGTACCAACAGTAACACTACCACCAAAGCTTGCTGCATACAGTGGGCATTGCCAACAGTAACGATACCATCACAGCTTGCTGCACACAGTGGGCAGTGCCAACAGTAACACTACCACCACAGCTTGCTGCATACAGTGGGCAGTGCCAACAGTAACGATAACATCACAGCTTGCAGCACACAGTGAGTACTGCCAACAGTAACACTACCATCACAGTTTGCTGCATACAGTGGGCAGTGCCAACAGTAACAATAACATCACAGCTTGCTGCATACAGTGAACAGTGCCGACAGTAACACTACTATCACAGCTTGCTGCATACAGTGAGCAGTGCAAACAGTAACGATACCATCACAGCTTGCTGCATACAGTGAGCAGTGCCGACAGTAACACTACCATCACAGCTTGATGCACATAGTGAGCAGTGTCAATAGCAAAAACACCATCACAGCTTGTTGCACACAATGAGTACTGCCAACAGTAACACTACAATCACTGTTTGCTGAATACAGTGGGCAATGCCAACAGTAACGATACAATCACAGCTTGCTGCACACAGTGAGTACTGCCAACAGTAACATTTCCATCACAGTTTGCTGCACACAGTGAGCAGTGCCAACAGTAACACTACCATCACAACTTGCTGCATACAGTGAGCAGTGCCAACAGTAACACCACCCTCAAAGCTTGCTGCATACCGTGAGCATTGCCAACAGTAACACTACCATCACAGCTTGCTGCATACAGTGAGCAGTGCCAACAGTAACAATAACAACACAGCTTGCTGCATACAGTGAGCAGTGCCAACAGTAACAATACCATCACAGCTTGCTGCATACCGAGAGTAGTGCCAATAGTAACAATACCATCCCAGCTTGCTGCATACAGTGAGTAATGCCAACAGTAACAATACCATCACAGCTTGCTGCATACAGTGAGCAGTGCCAACAGTAACAATACCATCACAGCTTGCTGAATACAGTGGGCAGTGCCAACAGTAACACTACCATCACAACTTGCTGCATACAGTGAGCAGTGCCAACAGTAACAATACCATCACAGCTTGCTGCATACAGTGAGTTATGCGAACAGTAATGATACAATCACAGCTTGCTGCATACAGTGGGCAGTGCCAACAGTAACACTACCATCACAGCTTGCTGCATACAGTGAGTAATGCCAACAGTAACAATACCATCACAGCTTGCTGCATACAGTGAGCAGTGCCAATAGTAACAATACCATCCCAGCTTGCTGCATACAGTGAGTAATGCCAACAGTAACAATACCATCACAGCTTGCTGCATACAGTGAGCAGTGCCAACAGTACCAATACCATCACAGCTTGCTGCATACAGTGAGCAGTGCCAACAGTAACAATACCATCCCAGCTTGCTGCAAACAGTGAGTAATGCCAACAGTAACAATACCATCACAGCTTGCTGCATACCGAGAGTAGTGCCAACAGTAACAATACCATCACAGCTTGCTGCACACAGTGAGCAGTGCAAACAGTAACAATACCATCACAGCTTGCTGCATA
>NW_025196136.1:0-4676 GCF_004010195.1 Chiloscyllium plagiosum
AGTATGTTCCTGTTAAGGCCAAGGCTGGTAGGTGAGCCTGAAGTTAGTGGCAGACAAGGTGTTGGAAGGAATTCTGAAGGACAGGTTTATATGTTATTGGAAAGACAAGAAGTGAGTAGGGATAGTCAGCATGGCTTTGTACATAAATTACTAATTTGGACTTCAGAAAGACATTCAAAAAGGTTCCACATAACAGACTGGTTAGCAAGTTATACACCATGGGATACGGAGAGAACCAGCTGTTTGGATACAAATTGGCTGGAAAGTTGGAGACGGAGGGTAGTGCTTTTCGGACTGGAGGCCTGTGATGAGCAATATGGTGTAAGGATCGGTGCTGGGTCCACTGCTTGTCATTTATAATTTGACATTTATATCAATGATTTCTATGTGAATATGAGGTATAGTTAGTGGGTTTACAGTAGACATCTAAATTGGAGGCGCACTGGACAGCGAAGAAGGTTACCTCAGAGTACAATGGGACTTCAATCAAATGGGCTGAGGATTATCAGATCGAGTTTATTTCAGATAAATGTGAGGTGCTCCATTTTGGAAAAGCAAATGAGGGCAGGAATTATATACTTAATGGGAAAGTCCTGGGAGAGAGAGACCTTGGAGTGCAGGTTCATAGTTCCTTGAAAGTGGAATCAGGCAGGGTAGTGAAGAAGGTGTTTGGTGTACTTGCCTTTAATGGTCAGTGCATTGAGTAGTGGAATTGGCACGTCATTTTGCGGCTGCACAGCACATTGATTCAGCCACTTCTGGAATCCTGTTTTCAGTCCTGGTCTCCCCGCTATTGGAATGATATTGTGAAACTTGAAGGGGCTTGGAAAAGATCTGCAAAGATGTTGCCAGGGTTGAGGGTTTGAGCTATATAGGTAGAGGCTGAATAGGCTGGGGTTGTTTCCCCTGGAGCATTGGATACAATTATGAGGGGCATGGATAGGGTGAAATCCCAGGGTCTTATTCCCAGGATATGTGAGTCCAAAGTTTGGGGGCACAGGCTTCAGGTGTGAGGGAAAAGATTTAAAAGGGATCTAAGGGGCAATGTTTTCCAGCTGAACATGGTACGTGTATGGAGTGAGCTGCCAGAGGAAGTGTGTAGGCTGGTACATTTACCCAATTATGCCTTTGAGATGTTGTATGTGATTAGCAAAGGTTTAGAAGGATATAGGCCAAGAACTGGCATATGGGATGAGACTAATTTAGGATATCTGGTCAGCATGGACACGTTGGATCGAAGGGTCTGTTTCTCTGCTGTACATCTTTATGGCACTACTAAAATTAAGATGGGTTTCTCTTTTATGGAGAGTTAACAGAAGGTCAGATAATTCTCCTTGGAGCTGAGAAGGTTAGGCAGTGATTTCGACCAGGAGCAGGATTGTTTCCAGGATATTTAATTTACCGAGTGACAGAGGGAGAATTTGTTAACGTCACAATTTTTAGTAACTACCTTCAGATAACTGGAAAATAATGCAGGTTAAAAATGTGAAGATTATTTTACTCACTAAGATCTTAGCATCTGGAACAGTTTGACAGAGAGCTGGATGCAGATTCAGTAGTTATTGTCAAAACAAATTTGGAATTTAACTTTTTTAAGGAAGGATTTGGAGGGCTACAGACAAATGGGTGGTGAGTTGGGATAGACTGGCACCATCTCCAGCGGGAGAGAGTACATCCCCAATGGGCTGAATAGCCACAAACCCCTGTGCTCAGTGTTACTGCCCCATTCACTGTGAATGACGAAGCTCATCCCAGGGCAGAGTCATAGAGACATACAGCATGGAATTAGACCCTTTGGTCGAACTGGTCCATGCCGACCAGATATCCCAACCTAATCTAGTCCCATTTGCCAACACCCTTCCTATTCACATACCTATCCAGATGCCAAATGGTGTAATTGTACCAGCCTCCACCACTTCCCTGAACAGAAGATTCCATACACGTACCAATCTCAGTGTGAAAAAAGTTGCCTCTTGGGTCCCTTTTAAATTTTTTCCCTCTCACCTTAAACCTACACCCTCTCGTTTAGACTCCCCCACCCCGGGGAAAAGACCTTGTCTATTTTTCCCATCCATACTCCTCAGGATTTTATAAACCTCTATGAGGTCACCCCTCAGCATCCGATGCTCATGGGAGGAACCCACTCATGTCACAATGGGGCCCCGGTGATTGACAGCAGCTTCAGACCAATAGGAGAATAGGCGTCATCCTCCAGCCAATGGGAGTGAATTGAGATGGGTCCAGCAGGCCAACTTGTGGCCATAAGCTGTGCAGGCGCAGTGTCACGGTGAGAGGGGACTTAGTGAGTGTGAAGGGAGTGGGAGAGACTGCAAAGTCTGGGGAAGAAATAGAACTATTGTGGACTGGGAGTGTTTATAAATACAAGGCTTTAGGCTGCTAGACCTGAATTAGAAATTCCTTGTAAATTCGAACCAAAAGAACTGCGGATGCTGTAAATCTCACACAACAACCAAAAGGGACTGGAAAAGCTCAGCAGGTCTGGCAGCATCTGTGAAGAGAAATCAGAGTTAATATTTTGGATCTGCTGACCCTTCCTCAGAACTGATGTTACTGAAAAGAAATGTCAGTTTATATGCAGAAGGTAGGGGTAAGGAGTAAATGATAGGTGGTGATCGAGTCCAAAGAGATGGGAGCAGTTGGACAAAGGAATGGATAATGATTTGGCTGGTGGAGGGTGAATAGCTGTTTATGGGGGCTGTTAGTGGCAAACCATAGGTAATGTGTAATGGTAGGCTGTGATAACAAGGCCTGGTATGTGGGGTAAAAGGCTCGGGCGCAAAGACATTGGAGAGTTCAGAACCTAAAATTATTGAATTTGATACTGGGGATAGAGGTGTGCAGGGTCCACAAGTAGAAGATGAGTTGTTTTTCTTCCAGCTTGCGTTAACGTGTGGCGCTGGAAAAGCACAGCAGGTCAGGCAGCATCTCAGGAGCAAGAGAATTGACATTTTGGGCATATTCTTTTCATCAGGAATACCGGGATTGGTGGGGGAGGGGGAGTAGTAAGAGGGCTGAGAGATAAATAAGAGGGATGTGTGGGGATGGTGGGAAGAGAGCTAGGAAGGCAATAGGTAGATATAGATGGAGGGTAATGGAGAGAGGGTAGAGTGGATAATTGGAAAGGAAGATGGACAGGTGGGACAGTTCAAGAGGGTGGTGTCGAGTTGGAGGGTTGGATCTGGGTTAAGGCAGGGGAGGGGAGATGAGGAAACCTTGATTCTGTGGTTAAAGGGTCCCAATGTGGAAGATGAGGTTTTCTTCCTCCAGGCGTCGGGTGGCTGGGATTTGGTTGTGGAGGTGGCACAGGATTTGCATGTCCTTGGCGGAGTGGGTGGGGAAGTTGAAGTGGTCGGCCACAGGATGGTGGGGTTGGTTGGTGCATGCATCGCAGAAATGTTCACTGACACATTCCGCAAGTTGGTGTCCTGGCTCCCCAGTGGAGAGGAGACCACACCGAAATCAAAGGCCGTAATAGGTAAGGTGGTTGGATGTGCAGGAAAATCTCTGCTGGATGTGGAAGAATCCTTTGGGGGTGAGGGGGAGATGTGGGCACAGGTTTTACACCTCTTGCATTGGCAAGTGAAGGTGCTGGGAGTGGATGGTGGATGGATCTGACTGGGAATTCACAGGGAATGGTCTCTGTGGAATGCTGAAAGGAATGGAGAGGGAAATATACCTCTGGTGGGATCTGATTGTAGGTGGTGCAATTGCAGGTACATTGTATCTGGGTGGAAGGTGAGGACTAGGGGGTTCTATCCTTGTTGCAGTTGGAGGTGTGGTTCAATGGCAGAGGTGTGGGAAGTGGTGGAGATACACTGGAGAGTGTTGTTGACCACACAGGAAGGGAAATTGCAGTCCTTGAAATACGGGGCGTTTTGGTATGTCCTGGAGTGTTCTGCCTGCTTGCATCAAGCTTCACTGGAACACTGCAGTAAGCATGAGACAGATGTTGGCCAGGGTACAGACTCGTGTGTTAAAGTAGCAGGCAGCTGGAAGTTCAGGGTCTTTTTTGTAGCAGAACGTAGATCATCAGCTGCCATTTCCACCACCTCCACTGAGATGCTGCCAGACACAGGTTCCTGTGCCCTTCATTAACAGCCAAGCACCCTCCCACCAGATTGTTATCCACTCCTTTGTCTTTCCAAATGTTACTGTTTCTTTTGGGCACTGACCTCACCTATTATCTACTCTTTATACCCCTATTTCCTTCAGTCCAAAGGTATGTAGGTTAGGTAAATTGGCCAAGCAGAATTTCTCGTAGTGTTCAGGGATGTAGAGGTTAGGTGCATTAGTCAGGGGAAGTGTAGAATAATAGGGTCGGGGGATGGGTTTGGTTGAGAAACTCTTCAGAGGATGGATGTTGACTTGTTGGGCCGAATGGCCTGTTGCCACACTGTAGATATTCTAATTTTCCCAGCTGCCATCTGTTCTGAGGAAGGGTCACTGGACCTAGAATGACCTTGGTGTGTGCAGGAAGAGGAAACAGGAAAGGGGAGTTGGATCCGGTTTAGACTGGGAGGGTTTAATTACACCCTGTACATGTAGTTAGGCCTGAATTAGAACTCTTGGTCCCACGTTTACAGCAAAAGGGAAAATGGCTGTGGCCCTCAGGCGTTGATAGATCCTGGGTTATGGCCGCCATCTTTATTGGGGGC
>NW_025196137.1:0-2476 GCF_004010195.1 Chiloscyllium plagiosum
CAGGAACAGTGTTACTGCTGCGATGACCAGTATTCAGGACCAGTGTCACTGATGTGGTGACCAGTATTCAGGACCAGTGTCACTGATGCGATGATCAGTATTCAGGACCAGTGTCACTGGTGCAATGACTAGTATTCAGGGAAAGTGTCACTGGTGCGGTGACCAGTATTCAGGACCAGTGTCACTGATGCGGTGACCAGTATTCAGGACCAGTGTCACTGATGTGGTGACCAGTATTCAGGAGCAACGTCACTGATACAATGACCAGTATTGAGGAGCAACGTCACTAATGCGGTGACCAGTATTCAGGAGCAGTGTCACTGGTGCGAGGACCAGTATTCAGAACCAGTGTCAGTGATGCGATGACCTGTATTCAGGACCAATGTCACTGATGCAATGACCATTATTCAGAGCCAGTGTCACTGGTGCGGTGACCAGTATTCAGGGAAAGTGTCACTGGTGCGGTGACCAGTATTCAGGACCAGTGTCACTGATGCGGTGACCAGTATTCAGGACCAGTGTCACTGATGCGATGACCAGTATTCAGGACCAGCGTCACTGGTGCAATGACTAGTCTCCAGTACCAGTGTCACTGGTGTGATGACCAGTATTCAGGACCAGTGTCACTGATGCGATGATCAGTATTCAGGACCAGTGTCACTGATGCAGTGACCTGTATTCAGGACCAGTGTCACTGATGCAGTGACCAGTATTCAGGTGCAGTGTCACTGATGCGATGACCAGTATTCAGGAACAGTGTCACTGCTGCAATGACCAGTATTCAGGAGCAGTGTCACTGATGCGATGACCAGAATTCAGGAACAGTGTCACTGCTGCGATGACCAGTATGCAGGACCAGTGTCACTGATGTGGTGACCAGTATTCAGGAGCAGTGTCACTGATGCGATGACCAGTATTCAGGACCAGCGTCACTGATACAATGACCAGAATTCTGGAGCAGCGTCACTAATGCGGTGACCTGTATTCAGGACCAGTGTCACTGGTGCGATGACCAGTATTCAGGACTAGTGTCACTGGTGTGGTGAACAGTATACAGGACCAGCGTCACTGGTGCGATGACCAGTATTCAGGACCAGCGTCACTGATACAATGACCAGTATTCAGGAGCAGCATCACTAATGCAGTGACCTGTATTCAGGAACAGTGTCCCTTGTGCGATGACCAGTATTCAGGACCAGTGTCACTGATGCGATGACCAGTATTCAGGACCAGTGTCATTGGTGCGGTGTCCAGAATTCAGGACCAGTGTCACTGGTATGATGACCAGTATTCACTACCAGTGTCACTGATGCGGTGCCCAGTATACAGGAGCAGTGTCACTGGTGCGATGAGCAGTATTCAGGACCAGTGTCACTGATGCGGTGACCAGTATTCAGGACCAGCATCACTGGTGCGGTGACCAGTATTCAGGACCAGCATCACTGGTGCGGTGACCAGTATTGAGGACCAGTGTCACTGATGCGATGACCAGGATTCAGGACCAGAGCCACGGGTGCATTGACCAGAATTCAGGACCAGTGTCACTGGTACGGTGACCAGTATTCAGGACCAGTGTCACTGATGCAGTGACCAGTATTCAGGAGCAGTGTCACTGATGCGATGACCAGTATTCAGGACCAGTGTCACTGGTGCAATGACTAGTATTCAGGACCAGTGTCACTGGTGCGATGACCTGTATTCAGGACCAGTGTCACAGATGCGATGACCAGTATTCAGGACCATCGTCACTGGTGCAATGACTAGTATTCAGTACCAGTGTCAATGGTGTGATGACTAGAATCAAGGACTACCATCATGACCAGTATTCAGCACCAGTGTCACTGATGCGATGAACAGTATTCAGGACCAGTGTCACTGATGCAATGACCAGTATTCAGGAACAGTGTCACTGGTGCGATGACCAGTATTCAGGGCCAGTGTCTCTGGTGCGATGAACAGTATTCTGGACCAGCGTCACTGGTGCGATGACCAGTATTCAGGACCAACGTCACTAATACAATGACCAGTATTCAGAAGCAGTGTCACTAATGCGATGACCAGTATTCACGACCAGCGTCACTGATACAATGAACAGTATTCAGAAGCAGTGTCACTGATGCGATGACCAGTACTCAGGACCAAGGTCACTGGTGCGATGACCAGTATTCAGGACCAGCGTCACTGATAAAATGATCAGTATTCAGGAGCAGCGTCACTAATGCGGTGACCTGTATTCAGTAACAGTATCCCTGGTGCGATGACCAGTATTCAGGACCAGTGTCACTGGTGTGATGATCAGTATTCAGGACCAGTGTCAATGATGTGATGACCAGTATTCAGGACCAGTGTCACTGGTGCAATGACCAGTATTCAGGACCAGTGTCACTGGTGCGGTGACCAGTATTCAGGACCAGTGTCACTGGTGCGGTGACCAGTATTCAGGACCAGTGTCACTGATGCGATGACCAGTATTCAG
>NW_025196137.1:3122-4676 GCF_004010195.1 Chiloscyllium plagiosum
GTGCGGTGACCAGTATTCAGGAGCAGTGTCACAGGTGCGAAGACCAGTATTCTGGAGCAGTGCCACTGGAGCAGTGACCAGTATTCAGGAGCAGTGTCACTGATGCGTGACCAGTATTCACGACCAGTGTCACTGATGCAACGACCAGTATTCAGGACCAGTGTCACTGGTGCGATGACCAGAATTCAGCACCAGTGTCACTGGTGCGATGGCCAGCATTCAGGATCAGTGGTACTGGTGCAATGACCTGTATTCAGGACCAGTGTCACTGATGCGATGACCTGTATTCAGGACTCGTGTCACTGATGCGATGACCAGTATTCAGGACCAGTGGAACTGATGCGATGACCAGTATTCAGGACCAGTGTCACTGATGCAGTGACTAGTATTCTGGAACAGTGTCACTGATGCGGTGACCAGTATTCAGGAGCAATGTCACTGGTGCAATGACCAGTATTCAGGACCGGTGTCACTGGTGCGGTGATCAGTATTCAGGGCCAGTGTCACTGGTGCGGTGACCTGTATTCAGGAGCAGCCTCACTGATGCAGTGAACTGTATTCAGGACCAGTGTCACTGATGCGACAACCAGTATTCAGGAGCAGTGCCACTGATGTGATGACCAGTATTCAGGACCAGTGGAACTGATGCGATGACCAGTATTCAGGACCAGTGGAACTGATGCGATGACCAGTATTCAGGACCAGTGTCACTGATGCAGTGACTAGTATTCTGGAACAGCGTCACTGATGCGGTGACCAGTATTCAGGAGCAATGTCACTGGTGCAATGACCAGTATTCAGGACCGGTGTCACTGGTGCGGTGATCAGTATTCAGGGCCAGTGTCACTGGTGCGGTGACCTGTATTCAGGAGCAGCCTCACTGATGCAGTGAACTGTATTCAGGACCAGTGTCACTGATGCGACAACCAGTATTCAGGAGCAGTGCCACTGATGTGATGACCAGTATTCAGGGTCAGTGGTACTGGTGCAATGACCAGTATTCTGGACCAGTGTCACTGATGTGATGACCTGTATTCAGGAGCAGTGTCACTGATGCGATGACCTGTATTAAGGACCAGTGTCACGGATGCGATGACCAGTATTCAGTACCAGTGTCACTGATGCGATGACCAGTATGCAGAACCAGTGTCACTGATGCAGTGACTAGTATTCTGGAACAGTGTCACTGATGCGGTGACCAGAATTCAGGAGCAATGTCACTGGTGCAATGAACAGTATTCAGGAGCGGTGTCAATGGTGCGGTGACCAGTATTCAGGGCCAGTGTCACTGATGTGGTGACCAGTATTCAGGAGCAGTGTCACTGATGTGATGACCAGTATTCAGGACCAGCGTCACTGATGCGATGACCAGTATTCAGGACCAGCGTCACTGATACAATGACCAGAAGTCTGGAGCAGCGTCACTAATGCGGTGACCTGTATTCAGGACCAGTATCACTGCTGCGATGACCAGTATTCAGGACCAGTGTCACTGTGTGATGAACAGTATTCAGGACCAGTGTCACTGATACAATGACCAGTATTCAGAAGCAG
>NW_025196138.1:0-4677 GCF_004010195.1 Chiloscyllium plagiosum
ACAGAACGTTCCGGGGAATGTCAGTTGTAGAATGTTGAGGACAGAACGTTCCGGGGAATGTCAGTTGTAGAAAGTTGGGGACAGTACGTTCCAGGGAATGGCAGCTCTAAAATGTTGGGGACGGAACGCTCCAGGGAATGTCAGTAATAGAATGTCGGGGACAGAACGTTCCGGGGAATGTCAGTTATAGAATGTCGGGGACAGAACGTTCTCGGGAGTGTCAGTTATAGAAGTCGGGGATAGAACGTTCCAGGGAATGTCAGTTGTAGAAAGTTGGGGACAGAACCTTCCGGGGAATGTCGGTTATAGAATATCGGGGACAGAACGTTCTGGGGAATGTCAGTTATAGGATGTCAGGGACAGAACGTTCTGGGGAATTCCTTGACCTGTCCATCACTTTCCCCCCTACCCACCCCACCAACATCATGTACTGTGCCAGGGCACATTTTAACATTAATGGGGTGAGAGACGATGGATTGAATCACGGGAATGGGAACTAAAGGCATTGCCAGATCAGCTGAAACGGTTAGATATACCACATTCTCAATCCAGCTCACAGAACCAGCCCAGACACCATAAACCAAGAGTAGATATCTGTTCACCATGGGACACTGTGTAGTCCAGGCTAGTGTACTGCTCAGATTCATCCATTTCATTTGTCAGTACAGTCCAGCAATCTGTCCAGAGTGGAGCACTGCACAGATCAGATTAGGGCATTGATCTATAAACCCGGAATAGATGTCTGTCCAGCACGGGGAGCTGTGCAGACCACAGCAGGGCACTAACGTATAAACCTGAAACAAATATCCATCCAGCATAAGGAGCTAAACAAACCACAACATTGCATTATCTATAAACCTCAACCAGATAGTCTGACTAACACAGCGAAGTGCGGCGATCACCCGTGAATTAATCTGTAACCCTCCCAGCATGTAGGACTGTGTACACCACCCCAGTGCACTGATCTGTAAACCACGAGCAGTTACCCTCCCGGCATTTTGGACTCCGTACACCCCCACAGTGTATTGCTCAGTAACACTGTGTTAGATCACTGCCCAGTGTGGGAAACATTGCAGCCCATGCTAGAAGTGACAGGATGTGCAGCTCCCATCCATTTCCAGCTCCTTATCTCCATTGTGACATGACAAGAGGGTGCTGTGGGTGTGAACATCATTGCCATAGAGATATGGCGGGGGAATCACTTTAAATATCAGCACATGGGAGGGGTTTGGGGTATAGACACAGAGGAAGAGACTGAGAGACAGGTCATGGAAGGATGTGTTCCCAGGTTGCAGAATTATGGAATGTAGACACTTTGATAGCATCCTGTAACATCAGCCAGTCTTTCCAGGAAGGATTGCAAAAAGGGATATTGGTGTGAAGTCAGATGAGCATTTGTTCAGCATCTTTTTAACTGGAATTAGTTTAAACAGAATCTATGACTCATTGGGCAGATTCTAACAATAATTTGTTAGAATTAAGGACATTTTCATTGAGTGTGACAGAGGGATTGTCTGTACGTGGCTGAGCTAGTTTCCTCGTGCTATCATTGTCGAAGTCACCTCATTAACTATCCACCCCACGCTATGGTGTCCCTCTCATTCAATACCAGCCTGATTCTCCCACCCATCATGGCTGGAGGTACTCATCATCTCCCGGATGCCCCTGGGTAGTCCGTGAGCCCTGACACTGGCGCCATCTTTAAAAGGCCACTGGGCACACGGTTGAGCTTTCTCAGTTCGGAGCTGCCCTGCACAGTTTACCCCGAGCATGGCAGATAAGGGACAATTACACCACGGTTTGTCGACGGGGCACAGACGTCCTGGTGGATGGGGTAGTAGAGAGGGGGACCATTCTCGTCCCAGAGGGGGCCACACCACCAGACCCACCAAGCATGTTTTGAGCTCCCCACCCAGCTCAGTGCACTATCTGCGGTCTGAGGAAATGTACAGCAATGCAGGACAAGCATCAATAACCTGCATGGATACAAAACTGGACTGACTCCCTCCGGACACGTCACAATGACCCTGTCCCCCACCTACACCAGCACTAACAGCAGGAACACCCACTCCCACCCTCCCTCCTTTTCTCCCATTCAAGGAGAAACAGCCTGGAATAGGACAGAAAGTGCCAAGCCGGGTGGTGGAGTGCCTGATATCCGTTCCCTCAACCCCCTTCCCCAGCCATGTGGGGAGGACCCTGTTAGGACAGGGACCCCGCATGTGGAAATTCTGAAACATTCACATCCCACCGACCGAGTAAGGAGCAATGTTCAGTGAAGGACAATTCCCACTTTAAACCCACTGGCAGCTCCGGTTCCCCCTGGCACAACTTAGAATTCGTGGCCTGATGCCATCTCCCTTTTGAGCTGGTACAAATGGAATCCCCACGGTCTCGGTAGGCAGGAGGATGGGCTCACAACACATCATCACCACTACCTCCCAGGAAGGGAGCACGGAGACTCCCTTCTACACCTCCTCCTGTAAACAGCTCAGATAATGAAACTAATCTGTGATAGTTACTGCCCTCCCCACTTGTCCTGACATCTTCAATAATCTGTGCTCATATACACCAGCGCCCTCTGCTCCTGCACCCCCTTTATAACGGCACATCCTGTTTTAAACTGTCTTTCATTGACTTTCCAACCAAAGTGCATCACCTCACACAGCTCTGCATTGATCCCCATCTGCCATAAACTTGAACCCTACACCAACGTGTGTTAGATTTCCACACTGTCTTCCACAGACTTTAGAGCTCTTCCAGGTTTGGTGCCATCTACAAACATTGACATTGTCATTGCATCACAGTCCCCATGAAACAACTGAAATCCTGCCATACGCACGAGTGTGAGCAAATGAAATACAGATATGTTCCCACGGACAGAGTCGGATGGAGCAATGGAGCAACAGAGTCGAATGGAGCAACAAAAATCCTGACACATACGAGACAGAGTAGATGAAATAAGAGCAATAGAAATCCGGATAGGTTCCAATTATCGATATTCATCAGGGTATAATGTGATGAAGTTGAAAGCGTGTACTGTACCTTTAAGAGAGGATGAATGCCGTTATGAACTGAGAGGTTCCACGCTCCTGTGATATGAGAGGATGGCAGACCCAGAAACAGTATATTGTTATAGAGTTGGAGTCGGGTAATACACAGTTAAGAGAAAGGGGGTCTCAGAGTTGTGAATAGTTGATGTAACATGTTCACTTTCAGAGTGAAAAAATAAATGGATGTTTTTATTTAAACAGTGGAAATTGGCAGATCTATCACTAATATTTTAACAGCTTGCGCGGCAAATTGTGCATTTGTTTATGTTTCATGTAAGTTACCAGATGAACTTTACGCCGTGTCCTAACCATTCCCGTGTGTGTATCTGTGTGTCTCTGTGTGGGGCAGGTCTGGCCGTCTCTGTGGTGCTTAAAGTGATGCAATATCACCCTCTGCTGGCCTTCCCACACCACTGCACAGGCATTGGCAGAGGGTGAAAACCAACAGGGATGCATTCAGAGAGGGGGAGGGAGAGGGCAGCTGCGCACAGTACCATCCAAACTGATGTCTTATCCATGTACTGATCTAAATGTCCTTTAAACATTGTGACTGTCCCTGCTTTCACCACATCCTCTGGAAGTTCATTCCACACACAAGCCAGATTCTGCCTAAAATATTTACCTTTCATGACTTTTGCAAATCTTTTTCCTTGCACTTTAAGATATCCCTCAGTTTTGAATCCCCCACTCTAGGGAAAAGACATCAGCCCTTCAGCTTATCTGTACCCCTCATTATTTTATAAATCTCTGTAAAGTTACCCCTTACTCTCATACTCTCCAGTGAAAAAAGCTCCAGCTTACCCAGCCTCTCCTGATAGCTAAATCCCTCCTTTCCCAGCAACATCCAGGTTAATCTCTTCTCAATCCTCTCCAGTTTAATAATATCAAGTCAATAATATCAAAGTGAATAGTCAAGGTATTTTCTAAGGGTATGGGGAGACCAAAACTAGAGGAGATCGGCTTAAGGTGAGAGGGGAACATTTAAAACTGACCTGAGGGGCAGCTTTTTCACCCAGAGGGTGGTGTGCCTATGGAATGAGCGGGCAGGATGACCAGACTGGACGCAGTATTCCAGAAGAGGTCTCACCAATGTCCTGTACAACCACAACATGGCATCGCAATTACGATACTCAAATACAAGTTCGTGAAACACCTTCTTATCCACGGTATCTATATAAGATGAATTTTTTAAAAGTTATACCTGACGGCCTTGGTTTCTGTTCTCCAACACTGCCAAAGGCCCTACTTTAAATTGTGTAGGTCCTGCTCTTGTTTGATCTCCCAAATCCAACAACTCGCATTAATTCAAACTAAATTCCAAACGCAACCCCTCAGCCCAGTGAGTGATATTACCACCTCCTTACCTTACCCGTTTAATTTTAAAATTCTCTCCCCTCTCCAGGAGGCCTGCACACTACGGCCTTGATTTTCACAAAGACCCTGAGCTTGGGTGGCCTTGTGTGGTTAGGGGAGAAGGGACAGATTGCAGACACAATCAGTCGGGAGGAGAGGCTGGACAGAGATCAACGTCCTGGTATCATTTCATGGTTTTAGGAAGAGGGCAGTCACACACGTTATTGGTACTTAAAACATGATCCAAAATCTTGGTATGGTAGTGTCCCTG
>NW_025196139.1:0-4677 GCF_004010195.1 Chiloscyllium plagiosum
CATATAAACACCAGCGGTGCAAAAGTGAGGAACACAGATGCTGGAAACCAGAGCCTAGATTAGAGTGGTGCTGGAAAAGGGCTTTTGCCAAAACGTTGATTTTCTGGCTCCTCGGACACTGCCTGACCTGCTGTGCTTTTCCAGCATCACTTTAATAGAGACATATAATCACCAGCAGTAAACCATTTATGTAACCAATGGAATATTTCCAAACAAAGCCCATTACGGGCCAAGCAAACCATTACAAGTGACCGAGTGCGAAGGGACTAAATCAAAGTAGAGTTGTGGGGAGGGGGCAGCGGTGGAGATAAAGCACTATATCTCCTGCGGTGCCCACCTCTATCTGAAGGCATCGAAAGCATTGATACACACCACATGTTCCTTCTCCAAGGACACCCTGCTGTGTCGCCTTTATCCTCAATCATAGAATAGAATCCCTACAGTGTGGGAGGAGAGCATTGGCTCATCAAACTCCACCGACCATCCGAAGAAAATCACGCCCAGAGTACTCCATCCCTGTAACACTGCATTTCCCATGGCTTATCCACCTNNNNTAGAATCCCTACAGTGTGGGAGGAGAGCATTGGCCCATCAAACCCCACCAACCATCCGAAGAAAATCACGCCCAGAGTACTCCATCCCTGTAACACTGCATTTCCCATGGCTTATCCACCTTGTCTGCACATTCCTGGACACCGTGGACAAGTTAGCCTTCGCATCTTTGGGCTGTGGGAGGAAACCAGAGCACCTGGAGGGGACCCACACTATCATGGGGAGAATGTGGGAACTCCACACAGGCTATTGACCAAGACTGGACTCCAACCTTGTACCTGATGCTGTGAAGCAGCTGTGCTACAGTCACAATTTAAATCAAAGCAGATGATCCCTGTTTATTGTCACATTGCTCTTTGTGGAGAATTACTGCCCAGAGAGACATCCTCAGGTTCAGAAAGTGGCAATGTTAGTTCAGTCAACTCGAGCCCAGTTAATGTGGTTAACAACAACATCAATACTCTAACAGTTTCATCATGTACAAGGTCCTGACTCTGATGAACAGAATCAGAGTCCTGCAGTCCACACGGAGCAGGTGGATGACCACGTACCTGTGTGGACTCACTGGTCTCTCAATCGTGTTAAAGACGCAGCAAATCCCTTGTCACACAGAGGGGTGAACAGCTCCTACCCAATGTGAACACGCTGGGGTCTCGGGGTGGGATGAATAACTGAATTCTTTCTCCTACACTGAGTACCTGAATGGCCTCTCCCCCTGTGTGGGCTCACTGGGCCTTTGCAGGTGGTGCATTTGTGTGATTCTCCCCCCACACTGGGAGCAAGTGAATGGCCTTTCCCCAGAGTGATCTCCCTGGTGTTTCAGCAGGTCACTGAGTGAATCCTTTCCCACAAACTGCGCAGGTGAATGGCCTCTCCCCGATGGGAATGCACTGATGTCTCCGCAGGTGAGAGATTTCAATGAATCCTTTCTCACACATGGAGCAGGTTTAGGGTCTAAATCCGCTGTGCCATCTCTGGTGCCTCAGCAGGTTGTAAGATCGAGTATTTCCCTTCCCATACATGGGGCAGGTGAACGGCCTCTCCCCAGTGTGTCTGTGTCAGTCAGTGTCGCGCTGGGAGGTGTAAGTGAATCCTTTCCCACAGACCTTATATTTACACAGACTCACCCTGTCCAAACACATTGGTGTCTTCCCAGATCACATGACCAGTTAAATATTCGACCACGTGCATAACATAGGAATGATGTTTATGGCCTGGGAATGCTGCTTTCCCCTTCCATCTTACCGATAAGGATCAGGACCTGCGGAATTGGACGACTCTGCAGTTGATGTGATGTTAAAGCTGAGTTTCCCATCTGGGAACTCTGTGTGTAAAACAAGGTATCATTACTACAACTCCCAACACCAGCTCTCCGTTCAGTTCCCCTGCATTTCTAAATTTGGACTAATGCAATGACCTACTTAATGTGCCTTTCTCTCACTTGTATCTGAAAGTAAGTTGGCGCCATTTTGAATAACTTTATACACTTTACCAGCAGAACTCGTACTTACTCTGTCATTTCAGGTTTGTAACCCATGGGAAATTTGTTACCATCTCCGATGACCGTTATCATGCTCTGACCACTTCTCTGGAGCCAGTGCAAGTCAATCCTAACAATTCAGATTTGTATCTGAACGGGATGCCCCCACAACAGTAGGCGCTATGACACTCAATGCCCATCATTTAAGTTATTTCTCAAAGCCCCTCATGTGTCTGGCAATCTGGCAATACAATCGAAAATATTTTATACAGTAACCTTTCAGTCTCAATTGCCAGTTCCAGCCAATAACATGCTAGTGAATTGAATTCTAACAGCAGCATTGCCCTGGCAGAAGAGATTGAGGAGAATTAAGCTGTCTTCTCTGGACTATCTAAACATGAAACACTTCAAATGAACACACATCTTAAAGTGATCAATATGGTAGACACTGCAAGGATGTGTGCCCTGGCTGGTGTGTCTGGAATGAAATCAGCACTAACTCTGGTATCTTTACCCAGCATCCCCTTTAGCTGCATAAATGTTTAAGATTTATGTGCTGCTCTAATTCCACTCTGTTGATCACTCCCACTTGTAACTGCTGTAATGTTGGTGGCCGTGCAAATTTATAACATTTGATTTATTCCATCCCAAAACCTCTCTGTATAGGTGTCTCACTTTTGTTCACCGAGACTCTCATTCAATCTGACCTCTTCACAATCCCTGCTCTGATAATTCCTTAGAGGGCTCAGAATGAAATGTTCACAGAAGGAATAAAGGAGGCTGATTGACTCATCAGTTCTCCAAAGTATCACCTCAACAAATGCCATTCTTTACCTTTACCCCATAAACATTCCCATTCATCCCCTTCCAATAGCTGTTCAATTCTATTCTCTTCATTGTACCAGGCTCCACCTCGCTCTTTGGCAGTGCATTCCATAAACTTTCTCTGCATGAAAGTCTCATGTCACATGTGCTTCCTTTGTCAATCCCTTTACATCGGTGCCTCCTCATTATTGATTCTTCCATGCATGTGAAGAGTTTCTCCCAATCTACTCTCACTAGATCCCTCTTTGAGGTATATTTACCCAGTATCCCCTGGGATGGTGAATATGTGGGCAGCACGGTGGCACCGTGGTTAGCACTGCTGCCTCACAGTGCCAGAGACCCGGGTTCAATTCCCGATTCAGGCGAGTGACTGTGTGGAGTTTGCACATTCTCCCCGTGTCTGCGTGGGTTTCCTCCGGGTGGTCCGGTTTCCTCCCACAGTCCAAAGATGTGCAGGCCAGGTGAATTGGCCATGCTTAATTGCCCGTAGTGTTAGGTAAAGGAGTAAATGTAGGGGAATGGGTGGGTTGTGCTGGGTTCAGTACACCATCCAGCCTCGCTGTACTCCAGTGAATACACACTGGGGAGAGGCCATTCACCTGCTCTGAATGTGGGAAGCCACGCACTCAGATATCCAGCTTGATGAAACATCAGCAAGCACACAAGCAACCACAGCGATTGTATTTGTTCAGTTTGTTCATGGGATCACGGCATCACTTGCTGGGGCAGCATTTGTCATCCATTCTAACTGCCCAGGAGATGGTTGAGAGTCAACAACATTTTTCAGGGTCTGGATTCATATGTCGGTTGGACCAGGTCAGAATTAGCACAATTTCCCAGACCCAGTGACATGAAGATTTCTGGTCTATTATCCTATTTCAGAAATATTAATTAATAATGTTTGCAGTTGAATTAAAAGTGAATGTGTTTTATTCTGATTGAGCACGTCCTCCTGTTTTCTCAGTTGTTATTGACAGTCTCATCCCCCTCGCACCAGAACCTGTTCCAGAGAATGTAACAGGAAAGGCAGAATGGTCAGCTGCAGCTGGTCACCTGACCGGTCACTGGACCCAAAGGTTCACTCTCCACAGATGCTGCCAGATCTGCTGAATTTTTCCAGCAATGTCTGCTTTTGTTCCTGATATCCCAGCATTTGCAGCTGATCAGTTTTTTAATATTCATCTTATCTGTTGCAGAGGAGTTTATTGATGAGTTTGGAAGGTTTTGAAAATTGCAAGTTAGGCCACAAATCAGCCATGATCATCCTGAATGGCAGAGCAGGGTTGAGGGGCTGAATGGCCTCCCCCTGTTCCAATGGAAATTGTCCATCTGCAGCTTGTGGTAACATTCCCCCTCACTGTTCACTTCACATCCATGTCTAACACACTGTTACTGACTGAACAAACCTCCTGTGTTTGAGCTAAACCTTCTCATGTTCAGTGGCACCCTCTCCTGCCACCCGGGTTTAACTCTCATTATGGAATGCTGTCTCGTGTTACTGCAGGAATGCCCACAAGGACTAATCCTGGAGTCTGTATCCCCGGGATCCACAAACCCCGTTTATTTCCTCCTTCCTCTTTCATTCTGGCTATTGAACTGTCAGTTTCAATCCATTCTCCTGTCATGCTCTTCAACATGCCCATGTGGGTGGACTGTAGGCAGCTGGGATTTAATGAAGGGAAGTGGGGATTAGGCAGAAACACTAAGAGAGGTGACAGCAAAGACAGTTCTCATTGTAACGGCAGAGTTTCTCTGTGACCCAGTGAGTGGTGAGGCACCTGAGATTATGGGGGGAGGCAGATTCAATCAGGGATTTGGGA
>NW_025196140.1:0-4678 GCF_004010195.1 Chiloscyllium plagiosum
ATACCTTTTACAACCTCAAAGTTCCACTTTGCTTTGAACTGATTTATGTCTCTGTGTTCTCTTCACCAACAGTGTTGTCCACTAGCAACTCTATAATATCCCAAGTCCTCGCCTCTGCTGAATAAACCATCAACTACGCCCTGATAAAATTCGCACTGAATGGTTCCAGCTCTCTTCTGGCCAGTCTTCGGATTACAAATATTTCTATCAAGAACGAGTTCTTCTCTCTGAAGTAACTTCGCGACAAGAACACCATTGAGAGTAGTAATGTCATTGAGCCGACAATTCAGAGGCCCACGTTATTAAACTGAAGTCACTGTTTCAACTTCAACCACAGATGACGGCAGAAATTAAACTCAAATGATAGAAAACCAGGACTTCGCGAATAACAACCAGAAAAGAAGCAGGGTCTTGTACAACAACTTACCTGTTCTCGTGAGGTCGTTTGCTTAAGACAGCTCAGATTATTACCTATTCAACATTAAAAGGAAGTTCAGACCCAGTAGAATGTGATTAGCTGTATACGTCCCTGGGGAATGTTCAGAGTAAAGGTCAATTACTGATAATCAACAAATGCTCCGTGGATAGAAGGCTCCGCGACTGGGAATTAGCATAATGGATTTGACCAGGAAGGGGAAATCTAGGCTTGACAGGAGGGCCAGAACAGTGACCTGAAACAAGCACAGGATTTTCTGCAGTGTTAATTCGATTTCTAATTGAACCGTTCCAAAGGCAGGGGAAATGAAATTTGCATGCCACTTAAATTCAATCAGGGCTCGGATTGTTGAGAGTTCGGGACGGATGGGTATTTGGCACATCCCCAGCAGCTCGACTTGTTGACCTGTGCAAAGAGAAAAGCATCAGTCTGTTATTCCTGTTTACGAGAGGTAATCAGGCGATCCATTGCGCCGATAGGAAGATGAGACGCAGTGTAATGAAAGCCAGAAGGGTGAGGCTGAGGCATTCGCGGACAGTGACTGAACAGATGTCTTAGACAGTGGCTTCCAGTATCCCTCCGGGGGTACCACTCTTTTGAATTACATTGCATGCATCCATTCATGTTCTCCTTTGAATTTGACTGCTGAATGGGTCACCATGTGGACGAGAAATGGGCCTTTCACTTGCACCCTTTCCTAGTTTTTAGGATTAAAGTACCTGTGACTGTAAACATTGAAGAGTGTTGGTTAACTGATGCAAGCATTTCCCACTTGTCCGCCCCTATAGTGGCAGCAGTGCCAGTCATTATTTTTTATTCATCTGCTAAATATATTTGCTATTATTAGACAATGTTTATAACAACGTATACGAGGTAATTCTATAAAAGCAAGGTGTCAACAAGTAAAATGCCAATGAGTCAAGAAAGTCGTTCAATAAAGGCAGCACAACCCTTTTCCAGAATTCATCTTTTTTCAATACATATCAAATATTGTTCAGTTCATTGCTCAACTTCTTTCTGAAATTCTGGCGTCTGCCAAGTTTGTAATAGTGTATAAACCATTCGTTCCTTGCCCAAGTGTAGACATTTAAGCATCCTTTTGCAAGCATGTTGCCAGGATTAACGGAATTGAGCTATAGAGAGAGGCTGAATAGTCTCGGGCTGTTTTCATTGGAGCATCGAAGGCAGAGGCGTGGACTTTTAGAAGTTTATTAAATATTGAGCGGCAAGGATAACCTAAATAGACAAAGTATTTTCCCTGGAATGGGGGAATACAGAAATAGAGTACACAGATTTAGTTTGAGATGGAAAAGATATAAACTGGACCTAAGGGACAACTGTTTCAGTCAGAGAGTGGTGATTGTATGGAATGAACTGGCAGAGGAAATTGGTGGAGGCTTGGACAATGGCATCATTTAAATGGCGTCTGGATTGTTCTGTGAAAAGGAAGGCTTTGGAATGATATGAGCCAAGTGCTGGCAAAGGGGCAAGATTAAATTGGGATATTTGGTAAACATGGACAATTTTGACAGATTGGCCTGTTTCCATGCATTATAATTCTCAGACTCTATGATTATAAATAGTCAACGAAAATAGTGCAACAAAGAAGGAATACAAACATGTCCACCAGGGATCACCCACATTTTGTTTTGGGTATCGAGAAATCATCCCATTGGAGGCCAGAAACTGTGGCTCTTCAGCAGGGTCTTCCCTGATATTTATGAATCGTACCCATGTCTGTAATTCCCATCCGTAAAATGTCTCTAACCAGGTTTTGCTGCGAAACCAATCGGTTTAGAAGTTTGGGGTGTTAGGCTGCCTGTTTGTCTGCAAAATCTATCTCATTCCTTTAGAGACGGTATCAGTTGCATTCACGAGATTCGAACATTTTGACAACTGCCAGACTGGTTCAACAAACAGCAACATCATTTGGTTATGTGGTGCAGGATAAATCCTCTATGCTCCCAGAAGGTTCCAAAATCGTGGGCCACACAAAATAACATCGAGAGTCCGTGTCTATTAGGAGATTTTCTGGCTGCTGGAGTGCAAGCCTGTCCAGCCTTGTGTTAAATGGAAGATTACAATAAGGACACATCACTTCCCATTGGCCATATTTCCACAGTGAAATTCCACTGCCTGTCCCCTCTTCTAGGGTGCCCTCTAGAAAGGGTTTCTGAACAGTGGTCGCTAGGCGGGCGAATAAGGTAGGTTCCGCCCCCAGTGGATCTGCTGGTCACAATCCACCTCGTTGGGGCTGACTCACAGCGTGCATGTATCTGAGGTTGCTTGACTTATTCTGTTTAACCTGTAACTTGGATCGTAATTTGGCCTCATTCTGGCCATCCCATGAAACGACTACCAATCACCTCATCTGCGATTAGAAATTGCTGATCCAGTTAATATTGTTTGACCAGATCACGTAGGCGATTCCAGAAGGTATGCATGGAAAAACAATAGTGTCAAACAAAGATGAATCAGCTTCATGATCATTTTCATTTGCGGGCCGTATTCCTCTTTCGTCAGACATCTGGCCACTTATTTCAGTCACAATCCAATCTTATTTGTGTCACTCCCAGATGTTCGTGGCCTTTACACATGTATCATTCTTTGGACGTATTAAACAAATTGGGCCGGTTTCTCCTTGCGGTCTGGTGCTATCCTCATAAACATTAATCTGATTCTTGAGACGGTATCTTGTTCACATGGCTCAGGACTCTCACTGCCATGATGTCGACAATGAAGTTGGACAACGATACTGGACCCAGCATTTCAGTTTAAGGGAAGGTTCATAATCAGGGGTGTGTGCTGAGGATTATCTGGTTAAAATTCCCATTGCTTCCTTCAAATAGGAATGGGTGTTCCATCCGATATACGTGCTTCAATCCAACTCTCGCATACATAATTGGTCCAACTGGCCAGTCAGATATCTTTCCATTTACTATCGCCTTTCTTTTTCCATTCTTTACTTAATGATTAGTGCAATCATGCTTCAAATTAACTATAAGGCAACGATACAGATCATGTACAAAAGCATAAAACAAATTAATCCTGGCAATTAATTTTGACTTTGTGATTCAGGGCTCATACAATTGGTTTGAAAAAAAAAATGTCTTTAAGCATATTGTTGATCTGATCCTTCATTTCTCAGTGAGGGAGGAACATTGATATAGAAATGGCCATACATAATCACCAATGAAATGCATTAGTCTGAAACTGAAGTGGAACCAATCCAATCTGAAAAAAAGCGAAAACAAATTACTTCTGTTGCTATTACTTTCTGGAAACATCATTGCTGGTTGGGAATATAGAGTCATAGAGATGTACTGTATGGAAACAGATCCTTCCGTCCAACCCGTCCATGCCGACCAGATATCCCAACCCAATCTAGTCACACCTGTCAGCACCCGGCCCATATCTTTCCAAACGCCTCCTATTCATATATCCATCCTAATGCTTCTTAAATGTTTCAATTGTACCAGCTCCACCACTTCCTCCGGCAGATAATTCCATAAACGAACCTCCCTCTGCGTGAAAAAGTTGCCCCTTAGGTCGCTTTTATATCTTTTCTCCCTCACCTTGAACCTATGCCCTCAAGTTCTGGACTACCCGACCCCAGGTAAAATACTTTGCCTATTAATCCTATCCATGCCCCTGATAATTTTGGAAACCTCTGTAAGGTCACCACTCAGCCTCCGACGCTCCAGGGAAAACAGCCCCAGCCGAATCACCCTCTCGATCAAATAGTGCAACCACGGCAACATCCTTTTAAATATTTCTGAAGCCTTTCAAGGTTCACAGCATCTTTCCGATCGGAAGGAGACTAAAATTACACGCAATATTGCAATAGTCGTCTAACCAATGTCCTGTATAGCCGCAACATGATCTCCCGACTTCTTTACTCAATACTCTGACCAACGAAGGAAAGCATACCAAATGCTTTCTGCCCCATCCTATGAACCTGCGACGCCTCTTTCAACGAGCTGTAAACCTGCACTTCAAGGTCTCTTTATTCAACAACACTCCCTCGGACCTTTCCGTTAAGTGTATAAGTCCTGCGAAGATTTGCTTTCCCAAAATGCAACACCTCGCGTTTTTCTGACCCAAACACCATCTGCAAATTCTCAACCCATTGGCCCATCTGGTCAATATCCTGTTGTAATCTAAGTTAACCCTTTTCGCTGTCCACTACACCTCAAAATTTGCTGTAACCTGCAAACTTACTAACGGTACCTCTTATAATTG
>NW_025196141.1:0-4678 GCF_004010195.1 Chiloscyllium plagiosum
CCAGCATTTTCAGATAATCTGTGAATTTTAAGAAAACCACACAAACCGGTCATATAATGTCTCCGATAGATATTTAGGAATAAAACACATTTGTTGAACTATCGTAAGACCTGTAGAGGAAATGTCCCGCTCAATAACAAAACTTCCTGATTTTCTTTGATGTGTTATTTTCGCTAAAGCTTGTGTTTATTTGAGAAAAAAACTTTGAATAAACACTCAATGAATTCCAAATTTAAGCTTTCTGTGTTATACATGAATATTGAGCAGTTTAGGACAACACCGTCTCCAGAATGTAGACGATTGCAGGAGATCTATGAGATGCTGAATTGCGTTGACAGAATAGACGGAGAGATAATGTTTCCTCATATGGGGTAACCTAGAACGAGAGGTCACAGTTTTTGGATAAGAGATTGCAAGCTTAAAATGGAATTATGGGGGGAGTGTTTTTCACAAATGATCATACGTATATGGAATTCACAGAGTGTGGTGTATGCCAGGTGTTATGACGATAGTTTGAACCTTTTTGCTAATCATAAACAAAGCACCCAGGTAAGGTCACTCTGCCTCATCACCTGTTCAAAGTGTTCATTAATGAAAACATCCCGATTTCCACTGTTTAATGAAAAAAAAATGTATTTTCCAAACGATAGAAGTGAATTCCAAACAAAAACTGTTAAAAATCTGAGCCCACCTTTCTTAACTCACCAAGGTCTTACCCCAATTCTTTAAAACTGCTGTTTCAAGAACACAACTTAGTCTGTAGAAGTCCATATAATCTCTGTTGCTGAACTCCTTCCGGTCTTCTGAATCTGTTAGTTATGATGCCCTTCCGATTCTGTTGTCTTCTGCCCAGGCCGTCTTCCTAACTTTGTATTGATCAGTTGTTACTGTGCGATCATGCTCCATGCCTGCTTATGCATAATGTACATGAACCACATGCAGATTTTGTAAGTAGTTGGATTCTTTTGATTGCCAAGGAGTATTCATACTTCTGGGGGAATCAGAGTCTGCCAACCCAACGCTGTATTATAGAATAAGCGTTTACTTCTGAAATTGACGGAAAGTCATTCACAGGTGTGCTGATTGACTGATTGCGGAACCGAGACACCAATCCCCAGCAGTTCAGGTCTTCAGGTGTATCTAATTGAACTGTATAGAACACTGAGAGTTTTGAGTAGAGAATAGGAGATGTTTCCATTGGCAGGAGCCAAAAGTGCCCGAGGGGATATCCTTAGAGTAAAGGAAATACCCTTTAGAGAAGAGATACGGAGAAATTTATTCAGTCAGAAGGTGGTGTATTTATGGAATTCATGGATGCAGCATACCGTGGAAATCAAGTTGCTGAGTATATTTAAGGCAGAGATTTGCATTTTCTTGATTGTTCATGGCATCAACTGTTACAGGAAGGAAACAGGAGAATGTATTCAACACTTCCAAGTTATTATTTAATGGTGGAGTAGACTTGATGGGTCGAATAACCTCATTCATTCCAGTACCTCCTTTGGTATGAACTAAATGAATGCAAAACCCTGAAGATTAGCACCGAATGTCACCACTAAATGTGCTTAAGTCCAATAATTCTAAACTCAACTGCATTTCGAGAATTTGATCCTGGGCGAGAACTATAATCGTCCGTATGGGTTTGCAACCTGCCAGTTGCAAACCCCTTACCCCCATCGGCCCAAGGTTCTGTAAGGAGGTAGTGTGATGATCCAGCTCATTTTACAATATTATGTTCTCCTAGTCTTTTTTTTCAAAATGACTTGTAAAAGTTGGTGGTTCCAATTTGTTTGTGTTTAGGGAACTTTGATTGTGGCTAACATGAAGTACCCTTGTCAAACATAAGGAAAAACGTTAATTTAAAAAAAAACACGCTTATACACAGAAAAATCAAGCCTCCGGGTTCTCGCATTTTTCTAGTTTCGTTCAGTTTTCGCTGGGGCACCCAACAAGCTGCTGGAAATAAGGAGATTCCTTATCTCAGCTAATGATCATTGTTTGATCCTCGCTGTAACCTCTCTCTCCTGTAAGAATCTGTCTTGTATTTCACTTTTTTTGTCAAGGCGATTGTTTATTGAATTTGGCAGGAAATCAGAACAGCCGTTCGTTATGTTGCGGGAGATGTTGTGTTGGTAGTCTTCACAAATTGCTGTTATTCTAAATTCTGCTTTCTTTTGCTTGTTTTCATTCGGTAATCTGTAAATAAATTCTGTTCTGCTTCAAACTGAGTGGTTTTCCCAGTGTCTGGAATATTCACCTTATTTTTGTTTAAAAGTACTGGAAATGTTCGGGTTTGGGCTACGTTCTTGAAATACTTTGAGGTGTCTGGCCTCGTCAACAACAATTGCCTCGTTCAAATCCTTTGTCTTTATTGAAAGGCAAGTGGAAGATGGTGTGTTCAAATTCCGATTCGATTTGTCTTACAGTAAGCTGTAAAAGAAGCATCATTTGCTCTCGTGACAAAGTTAGAATACAATAAAAAAGATGGATAGTATACTTTTTACTCAATTCAAATACCAAAAATGCACATTTAAAGATTAAACATCCAGTGTTTTAATGTAGACAGTATAGCATAACCATACCTTTGACAAGGCAATTTAGCAAAGCAACCAGATACTGTCCCTCTCCAGTACAAAAGATAGAAACAATCAGCCCCCTTTCACGGTTAAGACGAGGCCTCGCTATCTACGGTATTCCTCCAGCAGAGAATGCCCTCTTGCAGTTGAACAGCAGCAAAATCTTCCACAATAACTGAAAACCAACTCATAACTTAATTTTCTAATCTGGGGATATAAACAAAAAACCCTGACCCTCCATTCCATTCACGTAGTTAATAAATTTGGAGCATTCGACCAGGTTCAAGAGGAAATAAACCAAGGTTGTCCAATTTATCTTAATCCTGAATACGCTTCTTACTCATGTCTAATTTTGAAGAAAAAAACAGCCAGGGATCACTCCTGGTTGTTTACCAAATAAAGATCTGAAGCCAATAATCCAAAGCCACTGTGTTAAGACCTATCCACAACAGCAACAGGGAAGAATGCATCTCTCTTAAACTCACAGTACAGTCACATACACAATGACCCTCGAGTCATTATACCTACAAAAATGAAACTCGGTCTTCTACATGTTTTCTATGTCGGCTTCAAAGAACAGTGCAAATTTTCTGGAATGATTGAGAAATGTAAGTCTATTAGTTTGAGTTAATTACTCACTCAAGGCTGCCTCTCAGATGCCAAGAAATGGGATGTCTCTGATATGGGCTACAAGATTCTAAAAGAGCTTTGTGAGCAGGCAGAAGTTGTGATGTTCGTTGGCATCAGGGACATAGCTCGGAAATGGGATGAGGATCTAAAAGTTGATTTGGCAAGTTAGGTTGGAAGCAAAATAAGAGGACCAGGAGAATAGTTATCTCAGAATAACTACCGGTGACACGTGCTATTAAGGCGAGGAACAGGGAGCGAGTGTAAATACACACATGATGTGTTGATTTGGCAAGATGTTTGCTGCAGCACTTCGTGTGGGTTTAAACTAGTTTATCAGGGGGATGGGAATTGGAGCTACATATCACAGGAGAGGATACTTGTTCAACGGGCAGAAATAGAAAGCAGGAAGTCTGTCAGGAAGAATGCAGAATTGATAAGACAAAGAGCTGGATTATAGTAAGTATGTTTCAATGCAATATGTGTCGGGAATAACAGTGAGGCATTTCGAGCATGGATCAAGACTTGGAAATACGATGTTGTGGCCATAACAGAGCCTTCGATTTCACAGGGCAAGAATGGTTGCTGGATGTTCCAGGGTTTAGATATTTTAAAAAGAACAGGGAGGGGTGTAAAAGAGATAGAGGAGTAGCATTAATAATTAGAGTGTGCATCACAGCTGCAGAAAAATAGTTTGTTGAGGAGATATAGTTTAAAGATTCGCATTGGTGGAGGTCTGTTACAGCAATGGAGCAGTCACTTTATAAGGTATTATCTACAGATTCTCATAAGCAGAAGTGCGACAGAAGTACAGATTGGACCGCAGGTCTTGGGAAGGTGCAGATGTAACAGCTATTGTTATGGCAATTCAACTTCTCCAATTTTCATTGGAATCTCCTTAATGAAGATGGTCGAGATGGAGTCAATTTTGTCAAGTGCGTCCAGGAAGGAATCTTGACTCAATATGTAGGTCGACCAAGTGGAGGGAAGCCATATTGGATTTGGTTCTCTACAACGAGCCAGGTAAGGTCTCAGGTCTCCCGTTGGGAACGCATTTATGTGACAGTGACCAAAACTGCCTCACCTCTACCATAGCCATGGAGAGAGCAACGAGCAGACAGTATGGAATGTCATTTAATTGTAGTAAGGGAAAATTATACTCCGGTTAGACAGACGCTGTGGAGTATAAATTAGGATTAAGTATTCTACGGGAAAGAAGATTGCAGGTTAGGAAGGCGGTGCTGAATTTGATGGATTTGACTGAGACAGGCTGGGGGGAGGGGAAATGAGGAAACTGGTGAAATCCGAGTTCACGCTGTGGTCTGACGATGGAGGAGTCCAAAGACCTGCATATCCTTGGTGGAGTGGGAGGGGGAATTGAAATGTTGAGCTACGGGTGGTTGGGTTGGTTGGTCCGGGTGTCCCAGAGGCGCTGTGGTCTGACGATGGAGGAGTCCAAAGACCTGCATATCCGT
>NW_025196142.1:0-4679 GCF_004010195.1 Chiloscyllium plagiosum
GTTAGAGATCTATATGTTGCAGAATTTTTAAGGAGCATCCAGGAGGGTTTTCTGGAGCAGTATGTAAATAGTCCAACTCTGAAAGGGGCCATACTGGACCTGGTGTTAGGAAATGAACCAGGCCAGTGGCTGATGTTTCAGAAGGGGATTACTTTGGGAATAGTGATCACAATCCCATAAGTTTTAGAATACTCATTGACAAAGACGAGAGTGATCCTAACGGAAGAGTGTTAAATTGGGGAAGGCCAACAGTACTAAAATTCGGCAGGAGCTGGGAATGTAGATTGGGAGTAGCTGTTTGAAGTAAATTCTCGTTTGATATGTGGGAGGCTTTTAAAGAGAGGTTGGTTAGAGTGCAGGAGAGATATGTTCCTGTGAAAATGAGGGATTGTAATGACAAGGTTAGGGAACCATGGATGACCGGTGAAATTGTGATAACCAAGAATCCACTGTCGATTGTTGAAAAAACCCATCTGGTTCATTAATGTCCTTTTGGGAAGGAATCTGCCATCCTTACCTGGTCTGGCCTACATGTGATTCCAGAACCACAGTAGTATGGTTAACCCTGAGCTGCCCTCTGGACAATTAGAGATGGGCAATAAGTGCTTAGCCAGTGATGCCCTCATCCCATGAACAAATTTTTAAAAATTAAGTATTACCACCATGACTACAGAAGTATTATTAGACAAACTAATAAAGTTAAAAGCAGAAAGCTCTCCTGGCACTGATGATTTGTATCTTAAGATCCTAAAAGACGTAGCTTCAGTGATGTATTGGTTACAATTTTCCAGAAAGTCCTTGGATTCTGCAGAAGTACCAGAGAATTGGAAAACTACCAATGTGACAACCCTACTCAAAAAGGGAGGAAGGCAAAAAGCAGGTAACTACAGGCCAGTGAGCCGAATGTTGATTGTTGCAAATGTACTGGAATCAATTATAAAGGACGTACTGGCAGAATATTTAGAAAATCATATCTAATCAAGCAAGAGTCAGCATGGCTTTATGAAAGGGAAATTGTGTCTGACTAATTTATTAGAGTTATTTGAAGTCTCAATCAGAGTGAAAAGAGGGAAGCCAGTAAAAGTATTGTACTTGAACTTTCAGACACAGACTCTGTTTTATATACAAGTTCTCTCTCTCATACGCACACACACACTCAGATCCTGTCACAGCCTTATACACCCTCACACAATTCCAGAACCACAGTAGTATGGTTAACCCTGAGCTGCCCTCTGGACAATTAGAGATGGGCAATAAGTGCTTAGCCAGTGATGCCCTCATCCCATGAACAAATTTTTAAAAATTAAGTATTACCACCATGACTACAGAAGTATTATTAGACAAACTAATAAAGTTAAAAGCAGAAAGCTCTCCTGGCACTGATGATTTGTATCTTAAGATCCTAAAAGACGTAGCTTCAGTGATGTATTGGTTACAATTTTCCAGAAAGTCCTTGGATTCTGCAGAAGTACCAGAGAATTGGAAAACTACCAATGTGACAACCCTACTCAAAAAGGGAGGAAGGCAAAAAGCAGGTAACTACAGGCCAGTGAGCCGAATGTTGATTGTTGCAAATGTACTGGAATCAATTATAAAGGACGTACTGGCAGAATATTTAGAAAATCATATCTAATCAAGCAAGAGTCAGCATGGCTTTATGAAAGGGAAATTGTGTCTGACTAATTTATTAGAGTTATTTGAAGTCTCAATCAGAGTGAAAAGAGGGAAGCCAGTAAAAGTATTGTACTTGAACTTTCAGACACAGACTCTGTTTTATATACAAGTTCTCTCTCTCATACGCACACACACACTCAGATCCTGTCACAGCCTTATACACCCTCACACAATCAGACACTCAAACCCCCCTCCCCACACACACACACCCACATGCAGACACACACAAGTTTGTGGGGTGAATTTGTACTTGCAGAATTACATTTTATTTTGCTTTAAAACTGCATAAATCCATGTCAGAATCTGTATTTTTAGATTAGAATCAGTCTAAACATTGTGGCACAGAGTCTCACACAGGGCACCTCACACCTTCAACGCATTATCTGGACCAATGACACCAATTGTTAAAGTTCGCTTGAGAACGTAACTTTAAAAAAGTTCTGCGACTTAAATATGAAAGAACTGAAAGCAACAAGCCCATTCTAAATATAACTCTATATTCCAAACCCATGACTCTATCTCCTAAAAGGACACGAGCATTGATTGATTGTCTGATTCGTTGTTCTCACATGTACCAAGAGACAGTGAAAAGCATTGTTTTACATGCTACACAGGCAGATTGCCCCATTCAAAGTGAATCAGGCTCACAGAGCAGAGTGCAGAATACAGTGTTACAGCCACAGAGAAGGTGTAGAGAGACAGATCAGAATTTACATGCAAGGTCCATTCATAAGTCTGCTGACTAAGTTAGGGCGGCATGGAGGCTCAGTGGTTAGTATTGCTGCCCCACAGCGTCAGAGACCCAGGTTTGATTCCAGCCTCGGCTGACTGTCTGCATGGAGTTTGCACATTCTCCAAGTGTCTGCGTGGGTTTCCTCCCACAGTCCAAAGATGTGCAGGTCAGGTGAATTGACCATGCTAAATTGCCACCAGGCAGTTGTCATTGAGGCACACTGCATAATTTTTCCTTGAAATCACAAGCTTTTGAAGCGCTGCTCCTTCATCAGATGATATTTCAGTTGACATAACCGACACAATGGTTAAGAAATCACAACACCACCTCTACTTTCTCAGAAAGGTAAGGAAATGTGACTTGTCCACAAGATCTCTTACCAATTTTTAATAGGTGCACCATAGAACTCATCCTATCTGATCTTGCCAAACCCCAGTCCAACACCGGCACCTCTACATCATGATTTTTCTTTGGCACCGTGGTGTAGGTAGTCTTCTTGAAACAGGTGGGAATTTCAAATCGTAGTAAGGAAAGATGTCTGCGAATACTCCCACCAGCTGGTCCACACAGGATCTGACTCCATCCGGACCAGTCATTTTGTGGGTTCACTCTCAAGAAGGTCAATCTGCAACAGTGACTGTGGGTACAGGTGCTTCCAAGGCTCTTAGGATAGGTGAGAGAGAGAGAGGAGGAGGACCCAGGGACATAGTGAGGAAAGAGGTCAATCTGAGACTGGTACAGTTAAGAACAGAAGTGAGGCAAACAGTCAGGGTAGGCAGGGACAAGGTAGGATTAATAAATCAAACTGCTTTTATTTCAATGCAAGGCCTAATGGAGAAGGCATATGAACTCAGGGCATGGTTAGGAACATAGGACTGGGATATCACAGCAATTTCAGAAACGTGGCTCAGGGATGGGCAGGACTGGCTGCTTAATATTCCAGGATACAAATGCTACAGGAAGAATAGAAAGGGAGGCAAGAGAAGAGGGGGAGTGGTGTTTTTGGGATAGCATTACAGCTGTGCTGAGGGAGGATATTCCTGGAAATACAGCTAAGGAAGTTACTTGGTGGAACTGAGAAATAAGAAAGGGATGATCACCTTATTGGGATCAAATTATAGACCTCCTAATAGTCGGAGGGAAATTGAGAAAAACTTGTAAGGAGATCTCAGCTATCTGTAAGAATAATAGGGTGGTTATGGTAGGGGATTTTAACTTTCCAAACATAGACAGGGGCTGCCACAGCGTTAAGGGTGTGGATGGAGAGGAATTTGTTAAGTGTGTACAAGAAAATATGTGGATGTACCTACTAGAGAAGGTGCAAAACTTGACCTACTGTTGGGATTTAAGGCAGGACAGGTGACTGAGGTGTCAGTGGGGGAGCACGTTGGGGCCAGCGACAATAATTCTATTAGATTTAAAATAGTGATGGAAAAGGATAGACCAGATCTAAAAGTTGAAGTTCTAAATTGGAGAAAAGCCAATTTTGACAGTATTAGGCAAGAATTTTCGAAAGCTGACTGGGGAGATGTTCGCAGGTAAAGGGATGGCTGGAAAATGGGAAGCCTTCAGAAATGAGATAACGAGAAAGCAAAGAAAGTGAAAGGAAAGGCTGGTAGGTAGAGGGAATGCTGGATGACTAAAGAAATTGAGGGTTTGGTTAAGAAAAAGAAGGAAACATATGTCAGGTACAGATAGGATAGATCGAGTGAATCCCTAGAAGAGATTAATGGCAATAGGAGTATACTTAAGAGGGAAATCAGGATGGCAAAAAGCGGACATGAGATAGCTTTGGCAAATAGAATTAAGGAGAATCCAAAGGGTTTTTACAAATACATTAAAGACAAAAGGGTAACTAGGGAGAGAATAGGGCCCTTCAAATATCAGCAAGGAGGCCTTTGTGTGGAATTGCTGAAAATAGGGGAGATACTAAACAAGTATTTTGCATCAGTGTTTACAGTAGAAAAGGATATGAAAGATATAGACGGTAAGGAATTAGATAGTGACACCTTGCAAAATATCCATTTACAGAGGAGGAAATGCTGGATGTCTTGAAACGCATAATGGTGGATAAATCCCCAGGACCTGATCAGGTGTACCATAGAACTCTGTGGGAAGCTAGAGAAGTGATTGCTGGGCCTCTTGCTGAGATATTTCTAATGTCAATAGTCATAGGTGACGTACCGGAAGACTGGAAGTTGGCTAACATGGTGCCACTATTTAAGAAGGGTGGTAAGGAAAGCCAGGGAAATATAGACCAGCGAGCCTGACA
>NW_025196143.1:0-1439 GCF_004010195.1 Chiloscyllium plagiosum
GGTTTCAATTAAGAGAGAGTTCAACTGCACCTTCTAAATGTCCATCCACGCTCACCCCATTTCCCTGCAGTTGGCCCATATCCTTCCAGTCCTTTCTTATCCACATATTTAATCAAATGCTTTTGAAATGTTGTTAATGTACCCCCCTCAACCACATCTGCTGGCAGCTCATCCACGTACCAGGCTCTGTGTAAAGAAGTGGCCCCTCAGGTTCCCTTTTATTCCTTCCCCTTTAACCTTAAACTGATCCCAAAAATCCTCGATTTTCTACATCTTGGAAAGAGAAAGAGAGCATTAACCCTATCGTTACCCCTTGTGATCTTATACAGCTCTGTCAGGACTCCCTCAGTCTCCTACAAGCTAAAGAAAATCTCCTAGCTTGTCCAAACTCTCCCTATAACTCAGACCATTGGGTTCTGGCAACGTCTTTCTAAATTTCTTCTGCACTCTTTCTAATTTAATAACATTCTCCCTATAGCAGGGTGACAAAACTGAAGACAATAATCCAAGTGCGGCCTTCCCAAAGTCCTGTGTAACTGCAACATAAATTCCCAACATTTATACTTAATATCCTGCCTGATGAAGGCCAATATGCCAAAAGCCTTCTTCACTGCCCTGTCTACCTGTGACTCCACTCTCAGAGAACCGTGTGCACCTGAACCCCAAGATCTCTCTGCCCACTGCACACCTTAAGACCCTCCCATTCACCATGAAACTCCTACCTTGATTTGTGTTTCCAAAATGCAAGACCTCACACTTCTATATTAAATTCCATTTGCCATTTCTCAGCCCACTTGCCCACCTGATTTAGGTCCTGCTGCAATTTCTGATAAACTTCCTCACTGATCATGCTAACACTTACTTTAGTGTCATCTGCATCTTACTAATCATACCTTGTACATTGTCAACCAAATCATCGATAACAAACAGCAATGGACACAGCCTCCAGTCTGACAAGCATTGTTCCACTCAACCCTCTGCTTCCTACCATCAAGCCAACTGTGTATCAAATTGGTCAGTCCCCCGCAGCATTCAACGTGATGTAGCCGTCCTGAGCAGCCTGCCATGTGGAAACATTTCAAAGGCCTTACTGAAATGCACAGAGACTACAACTACCGCTCTGTCCTCATCAACCTTGCAGGTCATTTCATCAAAGAATACTAACAAATTTGGGAAGTATGATCTCCCACTCACAAGTCTATGCTGAATGCTCCGAATCAAACCCTGTGTAAGTAATGGGTGCAGTCAATGGTATGCTATCCTTCATTGTATGATGATTCGAGTACATAAGTAAAGCCATCTTCCTGCTGTTGTAGAGCCTTGCTGAGAGAGTATTTGAGGCACTCTCTACAGAGTTGATCTCCTTTGTAAGGAATGATCTTCTTACCACAGACACGGATGATGGTAACATGAGGATAGAATGAAGAAGCTGGTGTTTA
>NW_025196143.1:1532-4680 GCF_004010195.1 Chiloscyllium plagiosum
ACACCCGGACCAACCAATCCAACCACCCCGCAGCCAAACACTTCAACTCCCCCTCCCACTCCACCAAGGACATGCAGGTCCTTGGTGCCCTCCATCGCCAGATCATGGCAATACGACGGTTGGAGGAAGAGCGCCTCATCTTCGGCCTGGGAACCCTCCAACCACAAGGGATGAACTTAGATTTCTCCAGTTTCCTCATTTCCCCTCCCTCCACCTTGTCTCAGTCAAATCCTCGAACTCAGCACTGCCTTCCTAACCTGCAATCTTCTTCCTGACCTCTCCGCCCCCACCCCACTCCCGCCTATCACCCTCACCTTGACCTCCCTCCATCTATCGCATTTCCAACGACCCTCCCCCAAGTCCCTCCTCCCTACCTTTTATCTTAGCCTGCTGGACACATTTTCCTCATCCCTGAAGAGGGGCGTATGCCCGAAACGTCGATTCTACTGTTACTTGGATGCTGCCTGCCTGCTGTGCTTTTCCAGCAACACATTTTCAGCTCTGATCTCCAGCATCTGCAGACCTCACTTTCTCCTCGAAAATTCCATACTTTACCCTGGGTTGATTGGTTTGATTTATTGTCACGTGTACCTCAGTACAGGGAAACACTTTATTTATGAGCAGTGGAGGCAGATCATAGTAAGCATGGCCAGGCAGATCATAGGGTGGAAATAGACTTGGACAGAGTAAGGCATACAGGTTACACTGAACAGGACAACACTAGACAAGATCAACATGAGCAAGATCAGCATTATTTGAACATAAAGAGTCCATTTATCAGTCTACGTGACTTTCCTATTAGTTTATATGCCTAAATTAACTCTCCCCACGTTATTGTGCAGTCGGCGTGTGAACGTACTGAATGCATGTTGTACACAATCCCCGACAGCAGCCACAATACCTTTCATCTGAAACAGGTAGCCATTCTAACCAGCTTCCACCCTACATAGAGAACACCAGGCTGGCTTCTCGGAGATGAAAGATGCCTTCTTGAGACTTCACACAAGACATATGGCTTCCCTCCTCAACACTAGAAAGTCACGTTAAAGTCCCACGTGTGTGTCATGAGCAACGGAGCCAGGAGGAGCAACGTGGAGCAGTCTGTCTGTGCAGCCTCTGCTCCACTTGTTCATCATGTTAGAGCATCATTTAGGAGACAGTAAAGACTGCCGATGCTGGAGATCAGAGTAGAGAGTGGATTACTGGAAATGCACAGCAGGTCAGGCAGTATCCGAGAAGCAGGAGAATTGATGTTTTGGGCATAAGCCGTTCATCAGGAATCAGCATCAATTATCTCATTCTGTCCCTGTGTAAGTGCATTGAGGGGGAATGGCCTCCTCCTGTTCCTGTATAAGTGGCTCAAGGGGCTGAATGGCTTCCTCTTGTTCCTGTGTAATTGACTCAAGGGGCTGAATGGCCTCATCCTATTGCTGTGTCAGTGACTCAACGGACTGACTGGCTTCTTCGTCGTCCAATTGGACAGAGCCAAAGGCCTGATTGGGTTACCCCTGGTTCCTGTTTGAGAGCTCAATGTGATGACAAGTGTGATGATGCTGTAGCTTTAAGAGGTTATTTTGTTCTGGATTGTTTTAGGAGAGAGATTGAATGACCGTTGACAAGCTGACTGGTTAAGACCACTTGGGTAAACAGCTGGGGAGGCCTTGTGTTTATTTTAATGCAGCCTGAATGGGTGTGGCCAGCTCTCACAAATTAGGATCTCTGGGTTTTGGTTTCTCAGTAACATCAGAAACTACTGAGATCTCCACAGAGTTGGAAGCTTCAGTGAATGTCTCCTGGTTGCTACTCTCTCTGAATTTTATCTTGATGCGGTTTTTAATTCCTGGATTGGAGAAATATTTGTGAAAATCTGTGTCTGAATATTCCTTTTTGCCAGGGACTGTGATTATGCGATTTTCCCATATTGGAACTGTTTATTAGTAATAGTTCCTAGATTTAGTATTCTTGTCCAATCGAATTAAGTTATTCTAAATTCCCCTTTCTTTGGTTTCATTTTATCTTCCGTGTTAAAATAAATGGTGTTTTTGCTTCACATCGAATAGTTTGACCAGTCACATTGCATCTGGAACAGACACTTTACATTCCCTTTAAAATATGAAAACATTAGAGTTTAGGTTACCGCCTTCAAATATTTTTCAGGCGCTCTGGTGTGGTCCATCACACTATACTCCTTCCCTTCCTGAGTAATAGGCTGGAGGCACTGAATGGGCTGTCCCTGTTCATCTCCAATAATGTCTCTTGGCTGATTGGCTTCCTCATATTCCTGTGAAACCAGCGTTAGGTGCTGAAGGAACTCTTGTTTTACTGTGGCAATGTGCAGTGTCAGGCAGTGCGGTTACATGAATGTTACTGACACTTTTTCAGAACAAACCTGAGTGGTGTCTGGGTCTTGGACACAGACAGTTCAGGAGCTGAGGGGGGACAAAACGCTCTGAACATTGTGGAATCTTTAGTGACCATCCCCACATTCTGATCTTATGGTTGGGAGCGGAGAGACATTGATGAAGCAGCTGAAACTGTTTGTGAAGAGGAGATTACCCTGAGGATCTCGCACAGAGGTGATCCCAGGACGGAGATGATGAACACCTTCCTTTGTGCCATGTTTGACTCCGGACACTGGAGAGTTTACTCTGATTCCTATTAAGTCCAGCTCCTTGTTGTCAACAGAAGTCAACCATTGTCTTGATATCAGAGCCAGTCATTTTTACCTGAACCCTTGAACTCTTTTGTTCATATAAATAGATCATGATATAGGAGCAGCAAGTGTTTTCTTCAAACAGGTGGTATTCAATGTCAGGATTTCTGTTCTCAAGAGTGTTGTAGGAGCTATATGACTGAATGTTTTTGAAGAGGAGGTAGATGGAAATTGACCTGTCAGAGAGTTGAGAGCTCTGAAGAATTGGGTATGAAAGAGGATTTGTGACCAAGAGCAGATCAGTCATAACCCTAGTGAAGGGCAAGGCAGTTTTGGCAGTGAACGACCTGTCCCTGTTTCTGATGTTCTCACATTCTGTTATTGCAAAGTTAGTGGGTGTTATTTTCATGAATGTTCTGTTATTGCATATTGCAGTCAGGGAGACCAGAGGATTTTGTGAGCCATCGCTAGGTGAGCTATAGGAGCTGTATTCAC
>NW_025196144.1:0-4680 GCF_004010195.1 Chiloscyllium plagiosum
TGAGCCTGCTGCATAATTCATCATGACCATGGCCGATTGCACAACTCAACAACCTCATCCTGATTTCTCCCCAAAATCAACAGATTTGAGAAGCATAATTTCCCCTTCATAAATCCATGTTGAATCTGTATGATCCAGCCGCTGGTTTCTCAATGCTCATAGTGACGGCGGTTTGCCAGATTCTGCACCCGTCAGCACCAGTTGAGTCTGTGGTGGTGAGGTCCAGCGAGGACTCATAGTGGCAACGGAAAGATGGCGCTGAAGAGGAGTGATATTTGGTCCAGTTGCAGTGCCAGGGTAACCCTCATTCCTGGCCCCCAGGTGCATTGCCCATGAAAGAGCAGTAAAGTTGGAGATTTTCTGTAATCGAAAGATATGCACGTTAGGTGAATTGACCATGCTAAATTGCCCATATTATTCAGGGGTGTGTAAAGAAGTGCATTAGTCAGGGGATATGTAGTGTATTAGGAGAATGATTCTGCATGATATACTCTTCAGAAGGTCTGTGTGGACCTTTTGGGCCTTCTGGCCTGATTCTACACGGTAGCGATTCTATGAATTCTAGATGTCATTTATTCATTCTCTGACATTATATTCTATGTTTTGACATATGTTTCTTTTGCTTTCAGATGGCACTAGAGTTTGGCCACGGTATAAAATACTTTTCACGACGTTAAGGAACAAGATACGAGTGACGATAAATATATCAATGAATAATTAAATCAACTTCAGACAGCATTCCCACCATAAATTTCTCCTGTTATTTTCAAAACAATTCCCACATCCTCACGATCATTTCATTTGAGATGACATTCCAATAGCCACATTGTGCTGTTGGTTTAAACAGTATCACCACTTTAACATATTCCAATTATTTTGGACAACATTCCCACTTACACATTTCTTTGTTATTTTTGAGACATTCCAGCTTCCAAATGTTCCCTGTTTTGATTGGACACGATTCCCACTTCCACTGGTGCGATCAGCAAAATTTGCACTTCCACCTGTCACTCTCTTTTCAGACAATATGCCCGCTTCCACATTCCCCTGTTATTTTGACTGGAGTTGCCACATCCACATAATGTCTCCTTGTTCATGCAGTGTCCCCACTTACACACTGTCATCAAAGGCAGCATTCCCAGTTCCTCATGTTGCTGTTATTTTCTACTGTTTTGGAGAAGTTTTCAAGAGGCCTCCCGTGTCATGTGTTCAGACATCGATCTTTGTTCGGAGCTCCTTATCAATTCAGCCTGGGGAGGTCATTCGGGTGAGAGTCCAATGCATTCTGCACACTCCCTAACTCCGAATATAGTACATGATGTTCACACATATCTCGTTAAAATGATTGCATGCAACATTGGTATCAGCGATTGCCACATCTCCTTTATTCGATGTCCCCTTCTAAAGATTTGCCAGCAGCATCATAACGGAGTGGGGGATGAGTGTCATTTTATGCAGCTGTTAAATAACATTTTTCCTCAGACATTCATTACCACTTGCACATTTAAAATAAAACTAAGAACTGCGTGTGCTGAAGATCTGAAACCAAACTCTTTTGATGAAAACTCGTCAGAATTGAGATATTAACTGCTTTCGTCCCGCAGATTCAATGAGACCTGTTAAGTTCCATGAACAATTTCAATCCCCACAAGTCAAACTGCCTGTTTTTCATCCACAAAACTTGTACTGCGGATTTGAAATCGATGTGCAACTCTCCCCAACATTTGTTTCTCCTTGCTGTTTCTGAACTTCACTCAAACTGATTGTGTGGAATCTGGGCTGAGGCGATCCTGGTGGCAGATTCGAGCCGGATGTTCAGTGAGGCCAATTTCGATTTTGAGATCATCTCGCTGCCTCTTGTTTGTTCTTCTGAATGGGAATGGTGAGATTGTCATCAGGTTACCCCTCACCGTGAAGGAGTGGAAAGGACAATGCTAAGCTTTCTTCCAGACATCCGAGATTGCTTAAAGCGAGATCGGCAACTTCAGACGAGGCTGCCTTCGTCTGGTGTCATGGCCTTCACTCCTGGTTTTGGGGAAATAGTGGTCCTGCATGTGTGCTTCCCCACGCAGTAGGAGTTCCATGCATAAATGCACAATGCAGGGGGAGAGTTGTAGGTTAGTTTTTGAAGATACAGTGCACGTCCTTAAAAATGACATTCTTTCAGCTCGTCAGCCATTATTCCCTTCCCGATTGCATCTGTGTTTTGCCAATTGGACTGATCAAGAAAAGGCCTGATTGGAAATATCTCAGGAACCACCATCACTTTCGTTAATTATTTCCTATCCCATTGGCAGGACAGGATCATGATTGTTCGTGGCAGTGTGAGAGAGGTGGGAAAGGAGTAACTCTGGAAATCGTCAAAACTGGCTTCAGACACATAAATCTCAATGACAGCAGGTCAGATAGATTAAAGAAAACATTGTGCTGACTGACATCTCCTGCTCTCCCTAGTACACCCTTTCATAAATTATGTCTCATTGATCATGAAAACAAATTGGAGACTCCACTGAGGGTGAATACGGCACACATCATACTCTTCAATGTCCATCAGAATGAATTTCTCCACTGGACAACCTTTGACTAAGCAGGTCGAGACAAGAAAGGCCCAAAAGCTAGACTGCAGTAAGGGATGACTGAACCGACAATGGTGATGCATCTTGGTTGAAATGCTTCTGTACCAAAACACTTGTCACAGATGCATCGCCCATAAAAGAATCGCCAGTTGTTTCCAGACCACAGTCCTGATGGAGTTGGAATATCAACTATCACAAACATATACTCGATATTTTTATCTCATGGAGGAGCATCCAGCGAATCTAAACTGGTCATCCAAGAGGAAATGTGAATTGTCAGCAAGAGAAGAAGTGCAATCAAGCACAAACATTTAACTCAGACACTTTAAGGATTTTCGGCACAAACATTTAACTCAGACACTTTAAGGATTTTCGCCTGTCAGAGGGTGTGAATCTGGAATACTTCACTGTAATGCCTGTCAACGCTTGACGATTATGTGTATACAAGACTAAGATGTGCATTTTTAATCAGTACAGGTTTTAAGAAATATGTGAATAACGTAAGACAGTGATACTAAAGATTGTTATATAAGTTAGGATTTCATTTATTAACTGAGCAGAGTCATTGGGCCAAATGGCCTTGTTCTCATTATAAGTCTTATCGGGTAAAGATATGCCTGTAGAGATGTGTGATCTGCTGTGTGACTAGACAGACTGAAAGGACAAGTCTGAGTCGTGTGGAGGAGCTCATCAATTCGAGACCAACCAGTAAATCAAGGTTTAAAGGGCCAGAACGAAGTGAAAAAGGAAACAATAAAGTGACAGTAAAGCATTCCGATTCTGATCCTGAAAGGTCGAATTACGGAGCAAAGAGTTTCTAGTTGACTGCTCTGAGTTTGTTGACAGGCACTATTTGTGCTCTTGGTCACAGGCCATTGCTCTGATTCCCCTCAAGGTTCTGGGTCCCGATAGTGCCATCTCTTCTGCCACTAGTTCCCAACTTGTCAATCCAAATGCACCTCGTCTATAGCGGCTGCCAGGTTAGAGTGACGTGAGTGCCATTTTTATTGCAAAATATATCTGAGTTGCTGAATTGAAGAACGCGTAATTTCGATGTGAGAAACCAACGGAAAGTCTCAGCAGGTCGAAGACAAACACTTAAAATAAAGTAATAAGCTGGGTGAAAGGTTGGAAACTTCCCAGAGTTCACTATGAACTGCATCAGAGACATAGACATTTTATTTTTCAGTCAGTTGTGATTGTGGCAGCAAAGGCCAGCACGGTTCCGTCTGCTGGAGAGGCGTCACAATCACTGCTTGGAATGGCACAGCAGCAAATTATTGCAGACGCGGGATCCATTAGTTTGCACAGAGACGTTCGTCTTCAAAAAGTTTAGACATGGAGGCATCATGAAAAACTCGAGGGCCATTAGAATATGCAAAAATGAGCAGAGATGATTGCAATTTCTTCATTGATATTTATGGAATTTAATAGAAAGTTAATTGAATGTGGACGCCGTATGAGATTCAATCAATTGCACATCACATGCCTCCATCCGCATGGCAATCCGTCACTGCGTCCCTCAGTACCTGCTAACAATGGCCCATCATGTATTCTCCACTTTATCAAAGCAGTTATCATCGTACTCGAGTAAACTAATCAATTTTGTACATTGACTGACTTATTTTTGCCATTTAACGATGACTGCCAAATAAAACTTAGAATGCAGCACATTCAGAACTTTACATTATTCTGTGTACAAACCTCATTATACATTATTTGTCTCAATTTGAACACCACACATAATTCCTAAACAACAGAATAATGTCAACGCCCGCTCAATGGTTTTGAATCCACATTATTTTGCTGATGTTAAAATACGCTTGTACAGGGCACGTACACCCAGTAAATACATCATCATCGTTCCTTGGCAGCTTTGAAAATCACAAATCTGACAATCTATCCATGAATTGTCATTGATTTATCCAGAAGAATGAATAAAACCATGCTCGTTTAACGATGCGTCTGGAGAAATATGTTTCGGGCACGTTTACGCCATTCTGCCAAAGGCATTCATTTTAACTTCATTTTTTTTAAATGTGATTCCTTTATTCCAGAAATCACAGCGACCGGTCCAAGGCTATTATGAAATGACAGAGTGTGC
>NW_025196145.1:0-4680 GCF_004010195.1 Chiloscyllium plagiosum
AGTGAAGGAAATCAGTGCTGGAATCCACACAGACAGTAGTGAGGGGAATCAGTGCTGGAATCCACGCAGACAGCAGTGAAGAGAATCATTGCAGGAATCCACACAGACTGCAGTGACGGGAATCAGTACAGGAATCCACACAAACAGCGGTGAAGGGAATCAGTGCTGGATTCCACACAGAGAGTAGTGAGGCGACTCAGGGCAGGAAACCACACAGAGAACAGTGATGGGAATCAGTGCAGGAATCCAAACAGACATGTTTGAGGGGAACCAAAGCAGGAATCCAGTCAGAGAGCAGTGAAGAGAATCAGTGCAGGAATCCACACAGACAGCAGTGAAGAGAATCAGTGCAGAAATCCAAACAGACAGCAATGAAGAGAATCAGTGCAGGAATCGACACAGACAGCAGTGAGGGGAATCAGTGCAGGAATCCACACACACAGCAGTGAAGAGAATCAGTGCAGAAATCCACACAGACAGCAGTGAAGAGAATCAGTGCAGGAAGCCACAGAGATACCAGTGAAGACAATCAGTGCAGGAATCCACACGGGCAGCAGTGAAGAGAATCAGTGCAGAAATCCACACAGACAGCAGTGAAGGGAATCAGTGCTGGAATCCACACAGACAGCAGTGAGGGGAATCAGTGCAGAAATCCACACAGACAGCAGTGAGGGGAATCAGTGCAGAAATCCACACAGACAGCAGTGAAGGAAATCAGTGCTGGTATCCACACAGAGAGTAGTGAGGGGAATCAGTGCTGGAATCCACACAGACAGCAGTGAAGAGAATCATTGCAGGAATGCACACACACTGCAGTGACGGGAATCAGTACAGGAATCCACACAAACAGTGGTGAAGGGAATCAGTGCTGGAATCCACACATAGAGTATCCACACAGATAGCAGTGAAGAGAATCAGTGCAGGAATCCACACAGACAGCAGTGAGGGTAATCAGTGCAGGAATCCACACCGACAGCAGTGAAGTGAAGGGAATCAGTGCAGGAATCCACACAGACAGCAGTGAGGAGAATCAGTGAAGGAATCCACTCAGAGAGCAGTGAAGAGAACCAGTGCAGGAATCCACACGAACAGCAGTGAGGGGAATCAGTGCAGGAATCCACACAGACAGGTTTGAGGGAAACCAAAGCAGGAATCCAAACAGAGAGCAGTGAAGAGAATCAATGCAGGAATCCACACAGACAGCCGTGAAGAGAATCAGTGCAGGAATCCACACAGACAGCGGTGAAGGGAATCAGTGCTGGAATCCACACAGGCAGCAGTGATGGGAATCTGAGCAGCAATCCACACAGAGAACAGTGATGAGAATCAGTGCAGGAATCGACACAGACAGCAGTATGGGGAATCAGTGCAGGAAACCACACAGACATGTTTGAGGGGAACCAAAGCAGGAATCCACAAAAAGAGAGCAGTAAAGAGAATCAGTGCAGTAATCCACACAGAGAGAAGTGAAGAGAACCAGTGCAGGAATCCACACAGACAGCAGTGAGGGGAATCAGTGCAGGAATCCACACAGACAGCAGTGAGGTGAATCAGTGCAAGAATCCACACAGATATCAGTGAGGGGAATCAGTGCAGGAATCCACACAGTGAGCAGTGAAGACAATCAGTGCAGGAATCCGCACGGAAGCAGTGAGGCAAATCAGTTCAGGAATCCACACAAACAACGGTGAAGAGAATCAGAGCAGGAATCCACAAAGACAGGATTGAGGGGAACCAGTGCAGGAATCCACACAGAGAGCAGTGATGGGGATGAATGCAGGAATCCACACAGACAGCAGGGAAAGGAAATAGTTCACAAAATCACACAGACAGCGGTGAAGGGAATCAGTGCAGGAATCCACACAGAGAGCAGTGAAGAGAATTAGTGCAGGAATCCACACAGACAGCAGTGAGGGGAATCAGTCCAGGAATCCACACAGACACCAGTGAGGGGAATCAGTGCAGGAATCCACCGAGAGAGCAGTGAGGAGAATCAGCTCAGGAATACACACAGAGAGAAGTGAAGAGAACCAGTGCAGGAATCCACACGAACAGCAGTGAGGGGAATCAGTTCAGGAATGCACACAGTCAGCAGTGAAGGGAATCCGTGCTGAAATCCCCACAGACAGCAGTGATGGGAATCGGTGCAGGAATCCACGCAGACAGCAGTGATGGGAAACAGTGCAAGAATCCACACAGAGAGCAGTCAAGACACCCAGTGCAGGAATTAACACGAACAACAGTGAGGGGAATCAGTGCAGGAATCCACACAGACAGGCATGAGGGGAACCAAAGCAGGAATCCACACAGAGAGCAGTGAAGAGAATCAGTGCAGAAATCCACACAGATGCAGTGAGGGGAATAAGTGCTGGAATCCACACAAACAGCGGTGAAGAGAATCAGTGCAGGAATCCATACAGAAAGCAGTCAAGAGAATCAGTGCAGGAATCCACACAGGCAGCAGTGAAGAGAATCAGTGCAGACATCCACACAGATAGCAATGAGGCGAATCAGTGCAGGAATCCACACAGACAGCAGAGAAGAGAATCAGTGCAGGAATCCACACAGATAGCAGTGAATAGAATCAGTGCAGGAATCCACACAGAGAGCAGTGATAGGAATCAATGTAGGAATCCACACAGACAGCAGGGAAGGGAAATAGTGCACAAAATCACACAGACAGCAGTGAAGGGAATCAGTGCACGAATACGCACAGAGAACAGTGAAGGGAATCTGTGCAGGAATCCACAAAGAGAGCAGTGAGGAGAATCTGTGCAGGAATCCACACAAACAGCGGTGAAGAGAATCAGTGCAGGAATCCACACAGATAGCAGTGAGGCGAATCAGTGCAGGAATCCACACAAAGAGCAGAGATGGGAATCAATGCAGGATTCCACACAGACAGCAGGGAAGGGAAATGGTGCACAAAATCACACAGGCAGCAGTGAAGGGAATCAGTGCAAGAAGACGCACAGGCAGCAGTGAAGAGAATCAGTGCAGACATTCACACAGAGAGCAGTGAGTGGAATCAGTGCAGGAATCCACACAGACAGCAGTGATGGGAATCAGTGCAGGAATCCACACAGACACCAGTGAAGAGAATCAGTGCAGGAATCCACACAGACAGCAGTGAAGGGAATCAGTGCAGAAATCCACACAGAAAGCAGTGAGGGGAATCAGTGCAGGAATCCACACAGACTGCAGTGAAGAGATTCAGTACAGGAATCCACACAGACAGAAGTCACGAGAATCAGTGCCGGAATCCACACAGACAGAAGTCACGAGAATCAGTGCAGGAAGCCACACAGACAGCAGTGAGGGGAATCAGTGCAGGAATCTACACAGACAGCAGGGAAAGGAAATAGTGCACAAAATCACATGCACAGCAGTGAAGGGAATCAGTGCAGTAATCCACACAGAGACAGTGAAGAGACTCAGTGAAGGAATCCACTCAGAGGTAGTGATGCGAATCAGTGCAGGAATCCACACAGACAGCAGTGAAGAGAATCTGAGCAGGAATCCACACAGACACCAATGAATAGAATCAGTGCAGGAATCCACACTGGCAGCAGTGAAGAGAATCAGTGCAGGAATCCACACAGACAGCAGTGAGGGGATTCAGTGCAGGAATCCACACAGACAGCAGTGAAGGGGAATCAGTGCAGGAATCCACACAGACAGCAGTGAAGGGAATCAGTGCAGGGATCCATACTGAGAGCAGTGAAGAGAATCCGTGCTGGAATCCACACAGACAGGTTTGAGGGGAACCAAAGCAGGAATCCACACAGAGAGCAGTGATGAGAACCAGTGCAGGAATCCACACAGACAGCAGTGAAGGAAATCAGTGCAGGAATCCACACAGACAGCAGTGAAGGGAATCAGTGCAGGGATCCATACTGAGAGCAGTGAAGAGAATCCGTGCTGGAATCCACACAGACAGGTTTGAGGGGAACCAAAGCAGGAATCCACACAGAGAGCAGTGATGAGAACCAGTGCAGGAATCCACACAGAGGAAGTGAGGGGAATCAGTGCAGGAATATACACAAACAGCGGTGAAGAGAATCAGTACAGGAATCCACACAGATAGCAGTGAGGCGAATCACTACAGGAATCCACACAGACAGCAGTGATGAGAATCAGTGCAGGAATCCACACAGAGTACAGTGAAGAGAATCAGTGCAGGAATCCACACAGACAGGAGTGAGGGGAACCAGTGCAGGAATTCACACAGATAGCAGTGATGGGAATCAATGTAGGAATCCACACAGACAGCAGTGAGGGGAATCAGTGCAGGAATCCACACAGAGAGCACTGAGGAGAATCAGTGCAGGAATCCACACAGACAGCAGTGAGGGGAATCAGTGCAGGAATCCACACAGAGAGCAGTGAAGAGAATCAGTGCAGGAATCCACACAAAAGCAGTGAGGTGAATCAATGCAGGAATCCACACACAGCAGGGAAGGGAAATAGTGCACAAAATCACACAGACAGCAGTGAAGGGAATCAGTGCACGAATACACACAGAGAACAGTGAAGGGAATCAGTGCAGGAATCCACTCAGAGAGCAGTGAGGAGAATCAGTGCAGGAATCCACACAAACAGCAGTGAAGAGAATCAGTGCAGGAATCCACACAGACAGCAGTGAGACGAATCAGTGCAGGAATCCACACAAAGAGCAGT
>NW_025196146.1:0-4680 GCF_004010195.1 Chiloscyllium plagiosum
ACAGTGTGTCTCAGAGAGTGTCACAGTGTGTCTCAGCGAGTGTCAGAATGTGTCACAGTGTGTCACAATCTGTCATAGCGTGTCACAGAGTGTTTCAGAGAGAGTCAGAGAGTGTCACAGTGTGTCTCAGAGCGTGTCAGATATGAACAGAGACTGTGGCAGTGTGCCTCAGAGAGTGTCGGATAGGATCAGAGAGTATCACAATGTGTCTCAAAGTGTCACAGTGTGTCACAGTCTGTCAGAGAGTGTCACATTGTGTCTCAGAGAGTGTCACAGTGTGTCACAGTCTGTCAGAGTGTCACAGTTTGTTTCAGAGAGTGTCACAGTGTGTCACAGTGTGTCTCAGAGAGTGTCACAGTGTGTCTCAGAGAGTCAGAGGGAGTCAGAAAGTGTCACATTGTGCCTCAGAGAGAGGTAGAACGTGTCACAGTCTGTCTCAGAGAGTGTCACAGTGTGTCACAGTCTGTCAGAGATGGTTACAGTATATTTCAGAGAGAGTCAGAAGGTGCCACAGTCTGTCTTTGAGAGTGCCTCAGTTTGTCACAGTGTGTCAGAGAGTATCATAGTGCGTCTCAGAGAGTGTCAGGTAGGATCAAAGAGTGTTGCAGTGTGTCTAAGAGAGTGTCAGAGAGAGTCAGAGAGTGTCACAGTGTGTCACAGAGAGTGTCAGATAGAATCAGAGAGTGTCACAGTGTGTCTATGAGGGTGTCAGAGAGTGTCACAGTCTGTCAGAGAGTGTCACAGTCTGTCTCAGAGAGTGCCACAGTGTCTCAGAGAGTGCCACAGTTTGTCTCAGAGAGTTCCACAGTGTGTCTCAGAGAGTGTCACAGTGTGTCACAGAGAGTCAGTGGGAGTCAGAAAGTGTCACATCCTGCCTTAGAGAGAGTTAGAACGTGTCACAGTCTGTCTCAGAGAGTGTCACAGTATGTCTCAGAGAGTTAGAGAGAGTCAGAAAGTGTCACAGTATTTCTCAGAGAGTGTCACTGTGAGACACAATCTGTCAGAGAATCTTACAGTGTTTTGCAGAGTGTCTCAGAGAGCGTCAGAAAGTGTCCCAGTGTGCCATACTGTGTCTCAGAGAGTATCAGAGAGTGTCAGCATTTGGCTCAGAGAGTGTCTCAGTCTCTGAGAGAATGTCACATTGTGTCTCAGAGAGTGTCAGATAGGATCAGAGAGTGTTGCAGTGCGTCTCAGAGAGTGTTAGATAGGAACAGTGCATGTAGAGAGTGTCAGAGAGTGTCAGCATTTGGCTCAGAGAGTGTCACAGTCTGTGAGAGAATGTCACATGTGTCTCAGAGAGTGTCAGATAGAATCAGAGAGTGTTGCAGTGCGTCTCAGAGAGTGTTAGATAGGAACAGTGCATGTCACAGTGTATCTAAGAGAGTGTCAGAGAGTGTCACAGTGTGTCACAGTCTGTCAGAGAGTGGCACAGTGTACATCAGACAGTGTCCGAAAGGATCAGAGATTTTCACAGTGTGTGTCAGAGACACAGAGAGAGTCAGAAAGTGTCACAGTCTGTCTCTGAGAGTGTCACAGCGTGTCACAGTCTGTCAGAGAATGTCGCAGTGTTTCTCGGAGAGTGCCAGTGAGTGTCACTGTGTGTCTCAGAGATTCGAGAGAGTCAGAAATTGTCACAGTCTGTCTCAGAGAGTGTCACAGTGTGTCACAGTGTGTCAGAGAGTGTCATAGTGTGTCTCAGAGAGAGTCAGAGAGTGTCACAGTGTGTCACCATCTGTAAGAACGTGGCACCGTGTGGCTCAGAGAGAGTCGGAGAGTGTCACAGTGTGTCTCAGAGAGAGTCACAGTGTGTCTAAGGTAGTATTAGAGAGAGTCAGAGAGTGTCACAGTGTGTCTCAGAGAGTGTCACAGTGTCTCAGTAAATGTCACCCAGAGTCAGAGAGTGTCACCGTCCATCAGAGAGTGTCATCGTGTGTCACAGAAAGTGTCAGAATCTGTCACAGTCTGTCAAAGAGTGTTAAAGTGTTTCTCAGAGAGTGTGACAGCGCGTTCGCAGTGTATCTGAGTGTCAGAGAGAGTCACAGTTTGGCTCAGAGAGTGTCACAGAGAGTTTCAGAGAGTCATAAATGTCGCAGTGTGTCTCAGAGAGTGTCAGAGAGGGACAGAGAGTGTCACAGTGTTTTCCAGAGTGTCAGAGAGAGTCAGAGAGTGTCACAGTGTCTCAAAGCGTGTCTCAGAGTGTCACAGTTTGTCTCAGAGAGTCAGAGAGCATCAGTAATTGTCTCAGTGTGTCTCAGAGAGTGTCAGAGCGTGTCACAGTGAGTCGCAGTCTGTCAGAGAGTGTCAGTGTGTTTCAGAGAGATTGGATTACTAAGATTACATTAGTAATCAGGCCCTTCGGCCCAACGAGTCCACACCGACCCGCCGAAACGCAACCCACTCATACCCCTACATTTTATCCCTGACCTAACAATACGGGCAATTTAGCATGGCCAATTCACCCATCCTGCACACCTTTGGACTGTGGGAGGAAACCGGAACATCCGGTGGAAACCCATGGAATTCCAGACACTGGAATAATGTGCAAACTCCACACAGTCAGTCGCCTGATGCGGGAATTGAACCCGGGTCTCTGGCACAGTGAGGCAGCAGTGCTAACCAATGTGCCACCGTCACAGAGAGTCAGAGAGTGTCACAGTTTGTCTAAGTAAATGTCAGAGAGAGTCGGAGACTGTCACAGTGTGCCTCAGAGAATGTCAGAGTGAGTCAGATAGTGTCATAGGTTGTCATACTGTGCCTCAGAGAATGTCAGAGTGAGTCAGACTGTATCACAGTGTGTCTCAGAGTGTGTCACAGTCTGTCTCAGGGAGTGTCATAGTGGGTCACAGTCTGTCAGAGAAAGTTTCAGTATATTTCAGAGGGAGTGAGAGGGAGTCAGAAAGTGTCACAGTTTGTCTTTGAGAGTGTTACAGTGTGTCACAGTCTATCAGAGAGTATCACAGAGTGTCCCAGATAGGAAAAGAGAGTGTAACAGTGTGTCTCAGAGAGTGTTAGATAGGATCAGAGAGTGTCACAGTGCGTCTCAAATTATCAGAGGGAGTCAGAGAGTGTCCCAGTGTGTCTCAGCAAGTGTCAGAATATGTCACAGTGTGTCACAGTCTGTCAGAGCGTGTCACAGAGTGTTTCAGAGAGAGTCAGAGAGTGTCACAGTGTGTCTCAGAGAGTGTCAGATATGAACAGAGACTGTGGCAGTGTGTCTCAGAGAGTGTCAGATAGGATCAGAGAGTGTCACAGTGCGTCTCAAAGTGTCACAGTGTGTCACAGTCTGTCAGAGAGTGTCACATTGTGTCTCGGAGAGTGTCACAGTGTGTCACAGTCTGTCACAGAGTGTCACAGTGTGTTTCAGAGAGAGGCAGAGAATGTCACAGTGTGTCACAGTCTGTCAGAGAGTGTCACAGTGCTTTTCAAAGAGTGTCAGAGAGCGTCACAGTGTGTCTCAGAGTGTGTCGGGTAGGATCAGAAAGTGTCACAGTGCATCTCAAAATCTCAGAGAGGGTCCCAGTGTGCCTCAGAGAGTCTCAGAGAGTGTCACAGTGTGTCCCAGTTTCTCAGAGAGTGTCACAGTGTGCTTCAGAGAGAGTCAGAGAGTGTCACAGTGTGTCTCAGAGAGTGTCAGATACGATCAGAGTGCGTCTCAATGTGTTAGTGAGAGCCAGAGAGTGTCACAGTGTGTCTCAGAGAGTGCCAGAGAGAGTCGGATAGTGTTTCAGTGTGTCACAGTCTGTCAGAGAGTGTCACAGTGTGCCTCAGAGAGAGTCAGAGAGTGTCACAGTCTGTTAAAGAATGTCACAGTGTGTCTCAGAGAGTCAGACAGAGTCAGAAGGTGTCGCACTCTGTCTCAGAGAGTGTCACAATGTGTCACAGTCTGTCAGACGGGTCTACAGTATATTACAGAGTGAGTCAGAGAGAATCAGAAAGTGTCAGTCTTTCTTTGAGAGTGTCTCAGTGTGTCACAGTCTGTCAGAGAGTGTCACAGTGTGCCTCTGAGAGTGTCAGAGAGAGTCTGAAGGTGTCACTCTGTCTTTGAGCGTGTTTCAGTGTATCACAGTCTTTTAGAGAGTGTCACAGAGGGTCACAGTGAGTCTAAGAGAGTTTCACAGTGTGTCTCAGAGTGTCAGAGAGATTCAGAAAGTGTCACAGTTTTTCTCAGAGAGTGTCACAGTGTGACATAATCTGTCAGAAAATCTTACAGTGCATTGCAGAGTGTCTCAGAGAGAGTCAGAAAGTGTCACAGTGTGTCATACTGTGTCTCAGAGAGTGTCAGCATTTAGCTCAGAGACGGTCACAGTCTATGAGAGTGAGTTACGGTGTGTCTCCGAAAGGGTCAGAGAGTGTCACAGTGTGTCATATTGTGTCTCAGAGAGTGTCAGAGAGTGTCAGCATTTGGCTCAGAGAAAGTCACAGTCTGTGAGAGTGTGTCACAGTGTGTCTCAGAGATGTCAGAGTGAGTTAGAGTGTCACAATATTTCATACTGTGCCTCAGAGAGTGTCTTAGAGCGTCAGACTGTATCCCAGTGTGTCTCCGAGAGTGTTAGATAAGATCAGAGAGTGTCACTGCGCGTCTCAGAGAGTGTCTCAGTGTGTCACAGTCTGTCAGAGAGTGTCGCATTGTGTCTCAGAGAGTGACTGACAGTATCACAGTGTGTGTCAGAGATTCAGAGA
>NW_025196147.1:0-4681 GCF_004010195.1 Chiloscyllium plagiosum
GTAAATACTGACACACTCCCCAGGACTCCCTGTCAATACTGACACACTCCCCGGGATTCCCTGTAAATACTGACACACTCCCCGGGATTCCCTGTAAATACTGACACACTCCCCACTGGGGATCCCCTCTAAATACTGATACACTCCACTCTGGGAACCCCCTGTAAATACAGACAAACTACCAGAAACCCCACTGTAATATTAACACATTCTCCGGGTCTCCCTGTAAATACTGACACACTTCCTGGGACTCCCTGTAAATACTGACACACTCCCCTGGACTCCCTGTAAATACTGACACACTCCCCGGGACTCGCTGTCAATACTGACACACACCCTGGGACTCGCTGTGAATACTAACACACTCCCCTGGACTCCCTGTAAATATTAACACACTCCCCGGGAATCCCTGTAAATACTGACACACTCCCTGGGACTCTCTGTAAATACTGACACACTCCCCGGGACTCCCTGTAAATACTGACACACTCCCCATTGGACACCCCTGTACATACTGACACAGTCCATCCCAGGGGAACCCCATGCATATACTGACACACTCCCACCTGGGGACCCCCTTTAGATATGGATACACTCCCCTTCGGGACCTCCTGTTAAATTCTGACCCACTCCTCCCAGGTCCACCTGGTAAATACTGCCATTCGAGCCCCTGGAGAACCCCTGTGTTTACTGACACATTCCCCCCTGGGGACTCCCTGTAAATACCAACCCTTCCCCTCTGGGGACCCACTGTAAATACTGACACACTCCCAGGGGCTCCCTGTAAATAGTGACATGCTCCCTGGGATTCTGGGTAAATACTAGCACAATCCCTGGGACTCACTTTAACTACCGACACACTCCCCGGGACACTCTGTAAATACGGACACACTCCCCGGGACTCCCTGTAAATACTGACACACTCCCCGGGACTCCCTGTAAATACTGACACACTCCCCGGGTCTCCATGTCAATACTGACACATTCCCCGGGATTTGCTGTAAATACTGACACACTCCCCGGGACTCCCTGAAAATACTGACACACTTCCCGGGTCTCCCTGTAAATATTGACACACTCCACGGGACTCCCCGTAAATACTGACACACTCTCCCGGACTACCCATAAACACTAACACACTCCCCGTGACTCATTGTAAATACTGACACACTCCCCAGGTCTCCCTGGAAATACGGACACACACCCCGGGACACCTTTTAAATATTGACACCCTGTAAATACTGACCCACTCTCCAGGACTCCCTGTAAATACAGACACACTCCCCGGGACACCCTGCAATTTTTAACACATTCCCCGGGACTCCCTATAAATACTGACACACTCTACTAACACACTCCCTGGGACTCCCTGAAAATAATGACACACTACCCCCCCGGAGCTCCCCTGTAAATACTGACACACTCCCCACTGGGGACCCCATTCTAAATACTGATACACTGCACTCTGGGGACCCCCTGTAAATACAGACACACTACCAGAAACCCCACTGTAATATTAACACATTTTCCGGGACTTCCTGTAAATACTGACACACTCCCTGGGACTCCCCGTAAATACTAACACACTCCCAGGTCTCCCTGTAAAATACTGACACACTCTCCCGGACTACCCATAAATACTAACACACTCCCCGGGACTCCCTATAAATACTGACACACTCTCCTGGACTACCCATAAACACTAACACACTCCCCGTGACTCATTGTAAATACTGACACACTCCCCAGGTCTCCCTGGAAATACGGACACACACCCCGGGACACCTTTTAAATATTGACACCCTGTAAATACTGACCCACTCTCCAGGACTCCCTGTAAATACAGACACACTCCCCGGGACACCCTGCTATTTTTAACACATTCTCCGGGACTCCCTATAAATACTGACAACCTCCCCGGGACTCCCTGTAAATAATAACACATTCCTGTGCACTCCCCGAGTCTCACTGTAAATACTGACACACTCCCAAGGACTCCCTATAAATACTGACACACTCCCCGGGACTCCCTGTAAATAATAACACATTCCTGTGCACTCCCTCTAAGTATTAACACACTCCCAAGGACTCCCTTTAAATACTGACACACTCCCCTGGACTCCCTGTAAAAACTGACACACTCCCAAGGATTTCCTGTAAATACTGACACACTCCCCCGGACTCCCTGTGAATACTAACACCTTCCCCGGAATTCCCAATAAATACTGACACATTCCCAGGGACTCCCTTTCAATACTGACACATTCCCCGGCACTCCCTGTAAATACTCACACACTGGCCGGTACTCCCTGTAAATATTGACACACTCCCCACCGGGGCCACCTGTAAAAACTGACACACTTCCCACTGCGGACCCTCTGTAAATACTGACACACTCCCCTCGGGGACCCTCTGTAAATTCAGATGCACTCTTTCCCAGGGGACCCCCATGCATAAAGTGACCCACTCCCACCTGGATATCCCCTGTAGATACTGACGCACTCTATCCCAGGGGACCCCCATGTATATACTGACACACTCCCACTTGGGGACCCCCTGTAGATACTGACGCACTCTATCCCAGGGGACTCTCATGTATGTACTGACAGATTCCCCTCTGGGGACACCTTGTAAATACTGACACACTCCCCACCTGGATACACCCTGTACCTACTGACGCACTCTATCCCAGGGGACCACCATGCATATACTGACACAACCCCACCTGGGGTCACCCTGTAGATACTGATTCACTCCCCTTGGGGACCTCCTGGTAAATTCTAAAAACACTCCCCCCAGGACTACTTGGTAAATACTGCCATACTCTACCCTGAGGACCCCCTGTAATTACTGACACACACTCCCCGGGACTCCCTGTAAATACCAACGCACTCCCTTTTGGGGACCCGCTGTAAATACTGATACAGGACCCCCTGACACACTCTGATTCTGACACACACAGCCCTGGGGACCACCTATAAATACAGACACACTCCAATCTGGGGATCCACTGTAAATACAGACACACTCCCAGGAACCCCACTGTAATATTAACACACTCCCCGGGACAGCCTGTAATTACTGACACACACTCCCTGGGACTCCCTGTAAGTAATGATACACTCCCCGGGACTCCCTGTAAGTACTGACACACTCCCCGGGTCTCCCTGTAAATACTGACACACTCCCCAGGATTCACTGTAAATACTGACACACTCCCCGGGACTCCCTGTAAATACTGACACACGCCCCCCGGGGGCCCCCTGTAAATACTGACACACTCCCCACTGGGAATCCTCTCTAAATACTGATACATTCCACTCTGGGGACCCCCTGTAAATACAGACACACTACCAGAAACCCCACTGTAATATTAACACATTCTCTGGGACTCACTGTGAATACTAACACGCTCCCCATTGGACACCCCTGTACATACTGACACACTCCATCCCAGGGGACCCCCATGCATATACTGACACATTCCCACCTGGGGACCCCCTTTAGATATGGACACACTCCCCTTCGGGACCTCCTGTTAAATTCTGACCCACTCCTCCCAGGTCCACCTGGTAAATACTGCCATTCGAGCCCCTGAAGAACCCCTGTGTTTACTGACACATTCCCCCCTGGGGACTCCCTGTAAATACCAACCCTCCCCCTCTGGGGACCCACAGTAAATACAGACACACTCCCAGGGGCTCCCTGTAAATAGTGACATGCTCCCTGGGATTCTGGGTAAATACTAGCACAATCCCTGGGAATCACTTTAACTACCGACACACTCCCCGGGACACTCTGTAAATACGGACACACTCCCCGGGACTCCCTGTAAATACTGACACACACCCCGGGTCTCCGTGTAAATACTGACACACTCCCCGGGTCTCCATGTCAATACTGACACACTCCCCGGGATTTGCTGTAAATACTGACACACTCCCCGGGACTCCCTGAAAATACTGACACACTCCCCCTGGGGACTCCCTTTAAATACTGACACGCTCCCGCCAGGTCTCCCTGTAAATATTGACACACTTCCAGGGTCTCCTTGTAAATACTAACACACTCCCCGGGACTCCCTTTAAATACTGACCCACTCCCCCCAGGACTCCCTGTAAATACTGACACACTCCCCGGGACTCCATGTAAATACTGACACACTCCCCCTGGGGACCCCCCTATAAACACTGACACACTCCCTGGAACTCCCAGTAAGTACTGACACAATCCCCAGGACACCCTGTAAATACTGACAGACTCCCTGGGACTCCCTGTAAATACTGATACACTCCCCAGGACTCCCTGTAAGTACTGACACATTCTCCGGGACACCTTGTAAATATTGACTCACTCCCCGGGTCTCATTATAAATACTTACACACTCCCCGGGACACTCTGTAAATACTGACACACTCCCCCGGACTCCCTGTAAATACTGATACACTCCCCGGGACTCCATGTAAATACTGACACACTCCCCCCGGGGACCCCCCTATAAACACTGACAAACTCCCTGGAATTCCCAGTAAATACTGACACAATTCCCAGGACACCCTGTAAATATTGACACACTCCCTGGGACTCCCTGTAAATACTGACACACTCCCCAGGCCTCCCTGTAAATACTGACACACTCCCCAGGCCTCCCTGTAAATACTGACACGCTATTCGGGACTCC
>NW_025196148.1:0-1092 GCF_004010195.1 Chiloscyllium plagiosum
TGGTGAAGCCTTTTCTATGGTTCAGGTCCATTCTGATTGGTGGTTTTTGAAATTAACGATTTTTGGCGCGCAATTTCTTGTCTATATCTGTGAAGTCTGTTGTGAGCGTCTGTAATCATTACCTGGATCGTTGTTGTGGTCCTGTTCGCCGAGCTGGGAATTTGTGTTGCAGACGTTTCGTCCCCTGTCTAGGTGACATCCTCAGTGCTTGGGAGCCTCCTGTGAAGCACTTCTGTGATCTTTCCTCCGGGCGCTTAGGCGGTTGGCACAGGATTCCCATTTCCTGGCTTGTCTTAGCGTCTCTCGCCCATAGGTGTTCAAAGTTTGTGCAAAGATTTGTAACTCGGGTGCTCGGTGTTGTGGTTCTGTTCGCCGAGCTGGGAATTTGTGTTGCAGACGTTTCGTCCCCTGTCTAGGTGACATCCTCAGTGCTTGGGAGCCTCCTGTGAAGCACTTCTGAAGCGCTTGTGAAGCCTCCTGTGAAGCGCTTGAAAGCAACCATCCCAACACACACAAAAGAAGTTGCACCAAGACACTATTCAAAAGGGCCACAACACACTGCAGCACACCAGAACTGCAAAAAGAGGAAGAAGAACACCTATACAATGTATTTGCCAAAAGCTGATACCCGCGCGACATGCCGCAACCCAAAGAACTAGCCACACTTACATACATCAAGAGCATTTCAGAACTGACAGCCAGACTAATGCGACCACTAGGACTCATAACAGCACACAAACCAACAGCCACTCTCAGACAACAACTCACCAGAATGAAGGACCTGATACCCAGCATGAGCAAAACCAATGCAGTGTACAAAATCCCATGCAAGGACTGCACAAAGCACTATATAGGACAAACAGGAAGACAGCTAACGATCCGCATCCACGAACATCAACTAGCCACGAAACGACACGACCAGCTATCCTTAGCAGCTACACACGCAGACGACAAGCAACATGAATTCGACTGGGACAACACTACTATTATAGGACAAGCCAAACAGAGAACAGCCAGGGAATTCCTAGAGGCATGGCACTCACCCACAGATTCAATCAATAAGCACATCAACCTGGACCCAATATACCGACC
>NW_025196148.1:3826-4681 GCF_004010195.1 Chiloscyllium plagiosum
GATCTGTATCCATGAACACCAACTAGCCACAAAACGACACGACCAGCTATGCTTAGTAGCCACACACGCAGTTGACAAGCAACATGAATTCGACTGGGACAACACTACTGTTATAGGACAAGCCAAACAGAGAACAGCCAGGGAATTCCTAGAGGCATGGCACTCATCCACAGATTCAATCAATAAGCACATCGACCTGGACCCAATATACCGACCACTGCAGCGGACAGCTGGAACTGACAACCGGAAGCGGCAGATTCAAACCACTACAAATGGCGGATCACAGAAGCACTTCACAAGAGGCTCCCAAGACAAGGGACGAAACATCTGCAACACAAATTCCCAGCTCGGCGAACAGAACCACAACAACATTTTTAAGCTAAGTGTTGCTTGTTAAGGCTTTCATCTCAGTTCTGAGATCCTATTCGAACTGTAGGATCCTCTGATACTTATATCAGATGCATCTCAACCTTGTTAGTGCAAAAAGATATTCACAGCCAGATCAAAATCTTTTCCTCGCCTTCTACACTTGACTGTCCACTCTCTCCTGCCCTAGCCTCTACTTGTGCTGAGAGGAGGTGGATTAAATTCTGACATTCATTTATGTTTCCATTAGTCTAACTTTCCTCGCACTAACTTTTACAGCTGCACCATAGAAAGATATTATCCAGTTGCATAATGACCTGGTATGGCAACTGAACTGCCCAGGACCATAAGAAACTACAGAAGGTTGTGTGCACAGTCCAGATCCTCACGGAAGCCGATTTCCTATCTGTGGACTCTATTCACTCGGCTCATCGTCACTGAAAGGTCGTTAACATCATGAAGGACCCATCGCACCCCACAATCTCTTCC
>NW_025196149.1:0-158 GCF_004010195.1 Chiloscyllium plagiosum
CCCTCACCTTGACCTCTTTCCACAAGAGCTGATGGATAATAGCTCTTTCCACCTATCACATGTATGTATCTTTCCACCTATCACATTTCCGCCGCCCCTCCCCCAAGTCCCTCCTCCCTACCTTTTAGCTTAGCCTGCTGGACAAACTTTCCTCATTC
>NW_025196149.1:212-4682 GCF_004010195.1 Chiloscyllium plagiosum
CCTGCTGCGCTTTTCCAGCAACACATTTTCAGCTCTGATCTCCAGCATCTGCAGACCTCACTTTCTCCTCCATCGAGTCTGCATCAACAGTAAACATAAATCTATCAAATGATCTGATTTTGCATCAACTTCGAATATTTTCTTTTGAAATTTTATCTTGCACTGAGATATTTTTAAAGTGTTTTTATGGGATAATAGAAGGGAAGGATTTGACGAAAGAAATTGGAAAATAACATTATGTCAAGATCTGAAAGCATTTGATTTTGTCAGGATTTGAACATCATGGACCTTTCCATGTGGAGGGAGATTTGTTTCTCTGTTCAGTCTTCTTCAAAGTATTAACTGAAACATTATGATACATACACATCCTTGTGAGAGTGTTTCAATGCGCGGAGAGTGAGAAAAACTTAAAACAGCCTTAAAAGAAAATTGCACAATTCACACCAGAGACAGACCATTCACATGTTCTATGTTTGGACCAGGTTTCAACTGTTTGTTAAATCTGGAGAGAGAATGCGAACAATTTCAGCATGAATAAAGCCTGGAAATGTATGCATTGTGGGAAGGGAGTCTATTATCCATCAGCTCTTGTGATTCATGAGCGGAAACACACTGGGGAGAGGCTTTTCACCTGTTTTGTGTGTGAGAAAGGATTCAGTGCTATCTCCAATCTGCTGACACACCAGAAGTTTCACGCTGTCGACAGGCCATGCAACTCTGACAGTGCGAAGGGACTCGCTGATACATCCGTTCCGCTGACACACAAGCAAGTTTGCAACAGGAGGAGGGCGTTCCTAATCTGATTATGGGAAGGAATTCACCAGTTCACCTAACGTGATGAGAAACAAGCGAATTCACCCTGAAAAGAGGCCGTGCACTCGCTGTGATTGTTGGAAAGGATTTGCTCAGTCATCTGGCTTGTTTATTGACCAGCGGGTTCACACTGGGGAAAAGCTGTTCACCTGCTCTCAGTGTGGGAAGTGATTCACATATTTACCCCCTTTCAGAGACACTAGTAAGTCCGCACTGCGGGGAGTCCGTTGCCCTGTTTTCAGTGACAATAGACAACAGACAATAGGTGCAGGAGTAGGCCATTCTGCCCTTCGGTCCTGCACCATCAGTCAATATGAACATGGCTGATCATACTTAATCAGTATCTTGTTCCTGCCTTATCTCCATAACCCTTGATTCCACTATCCTTGAGAGCTCGATCGAACTCTTTCTTTAAAAAATCCAGAATCTGGGCCTCCACTGCCTTCTGGAGCAGAGCATTCCACACAGCCACAACTGTCTGGGTGAAGAGGTTTCTCCTCATCTCTGACCTAATTGGTCTACCCCGCATTTTTAAGCTGTGTCCTCTGGTTCGGCACTCACCCATCAGTGGAAACATGTTTCCTGCCTCCAGAGAGTCCAATCATTTAATAATCTTATATGACTCAGTCGGATCCCCTCTCAGTATTCTGTACTCAAAGGTATACAAGCCCAGTCGTTCCAGTCTTTCAGCGGAAGGTAGTTCCACCATTCCAGGAATTGACCTCGTGAACCTACACTGCACTCCCTCAATAGCCAGAGTAAGTAGCCAGTGAGGGGTATGATTCACTGCATTACCCAGCCTGCACACACAACAGCGAGTTCACGCTCGGGAGACGCCGTTTGTCCGCAAACTGTGTCACCACAAGATGGACAAAGATTGGTGCTGAAGATGTAACTGTGTCAGTGACAATGATATGCTCTCACTGTAAAAGAGTGGAACTTTTCAAGCAAATGGCTGGTGATCAAGGAGTAAATCATTGTTGGTAAAAGTGGCCGGTGTTTCTCCAGGGAAATGTTCTATCAAAAAGGGAAGCTTCTGCACAGCCAATTCTTTCCAACACAATTACCACGAATTAAAATCGGTGCAATCAATTCTGAAGCATTTATATTTTCAGCAAAGTCACTCCAGATGTCAAAGAAAAAAGCAACATTTTGAGTTGCCGGCTTAGCTGAAACTTTTATTAGAAAAGCCTTTTCCAAATGTTCGTTGCATTAATCGGAAATATATTTTTAAAAACAAATTTAGAAATCAATTTTGCCCCTCAAACATAAAAATGCATCAGAAAAAACATAACCATGGAAGATTGTAAACAGCCATGAACGAATTGCAGGTCTTTTGACAGCCGGCTGTGTCAACACACACAGTGGAACATTTTCAAAAATAAGCTCTAGAGATCACATGTATAAGAATGAAAAAATGGGGAGGAGTCGAAGTAACTTCCAGTAGGCTATGGCATATGTTTTGGTTGATCCTTTCAGAAAGTGAATGAGTCTTCAAGACTTCATGCGTTAAAAATCTTCGGCTGTAAAACTGAAATTGAATTCAAAACATTATACAGATAATTTGGATTGTGTCATATAAGGATACTTTCTTTCGTTTTGCATTTGCACAATAAAGTTTGTTTATGTTGTACAAAGTGACCTGTGGTGCCATGAATCTTTAACTTACTTGCTGAATGTTTCAAAGTACCTTTAAACGCTGAATGTACTGACAAAGATTGCAGGATTCTTGACACCTGTGGACAAAGGAGACCAGCGTCAGTCAGTGAGAAGCTCCACACACAGTGAGACAGCAGAAGCCAGTCAGGCTCAGAAAGTGATGGCCAGATAAAGCACCTCATGAAGGAACAGCACTCCGAAAGCCAGTGTTTCCAAATAAATATGTTGGACTATAACCTGGTACTTTGATATTTTTTAGCTTCGCCCAGATAAAATATATATTTAAATTACAAAGCCGACAGTGTGATGAATTTGTTTTTGGTTGACACCGGGAGCATTTCAGCAGAACGACTTTTGAAAATGTTTGAATGGGAATGTCACTGGCAAGGTCAGCATTGCGTGCCCATCTCTAACTGTCTCTAACTGTCCCTGAACAGTGATGGGGTATCCGTCAGCTTCTGGAAGTGCTGCAGACCGAGTCCCTGTGTCTGCCTTGCGATGGCTGGAGCACGTGTCTTCTACAGAGCAAATGTCAGCTTACTACTTATGTTGGTATTCTTGCAAATGATCGTGTCGAATGCCTTGAATTGGGAGGGTGGGTGGTATTATCTGGTGAGAGAGAAAACAGCAGCACAATACTTGAATCCAGACTGCATCGCCTCTCCCTCCCTTCCCTCCTCACCTGACACACACTCACAAACTGGCCCCAGATCTGAAATCCATACAGAGGTTGCTCACTCCCTTATGGATGATGGGCGCAGAAGGCAATCTTAACTCCTGAAGCTCACTCATGGAATCATAGAGTCCCACAGACGGGGACATGCCCTTTGGCCCAAACTGATACATGCTTACCAAAATATCTGCTCACGCTAACTCCTTTTCCCGACCCCTGGTTTATAGCCTTCTAATCCTTTCGTATCTATGTATTTGTACAAATGCCATTTACATGTTGTTAATGTAACCGTCTCAACCACTTCCACTGACAGCTCATGCTATATGCATAGCACCCTGTAATAAGAAAAAGTTGACGCTCAGGTTCCCTATTGTTCTTTCCACTGTGACCTGAAACTGATGACCTCTAGTCCTCGGTAAAATTCCCCGATTCCCCCACTCTCGGAAAAAGACGAAGTGCATTCAACCTATCCATGCCTCTCATGAACTTATGCACCTCATTAAGGTATACTTCAGTCTCCTGCGCTCTAAAGAAAATATCCTATCTTGACCAACATTTCATTATAACAAAGCCCTTTGAGTCCAAACATTATCCTTGTAAATTTCGACTGCACTTTTTCCAGCTTAATGACATCCTTCCTGGAAATAGGTCATCAGTACTGTACACGTTACACCAAGTGTGGCCTGACCAACGTCTTGTATAACTGCAACATAATTTCCCGAACTTCGATACGGAATGCTCCGACTAATGAAGGGCAGTGTATCTAAAACCTTAATCACTGCTCTGCCTATCTGTGGCTCCGCTTTCAGAGAACTGTGAATGTGAACTCCAAGATCCCTCTGTTCCACGACACGTCTTAAGGCCCGACCATCACATAACACGTCTACCTTGATTTGACTTTCCAAAAAGCAAGACCTCACACTTCTCTATATTAAACTCCATTTGCCGTTTCTCGGCCCACTTCTTCAGCTAACCAAGGTCCTGCTGCGATTACTGTTAACTTCCACATTGTCCATGACACCGGCTGTTTCATTTTCATCAGCAAACTTACTAACCCATGCTTTGACATTCTCTAACAAGTCATTGATACAGAAAATAAACAGAAAAGGGCCCAGGGCCTCCAGTCCGACAAGCATTCTTCCACTATTACTCTCTGCTTCCTGCCATCAATCCAATTCCCCCGTGGAGTTTGCACATTCTCCCCACGTCTGCGTGGGTTTCGTTCGGGTGCTCTGGTTTCCTCCCACAGTCCAATAATGTGCAGGTTAGGTGAATTGACCATGCTAAATTGCCAGTAGTGTTAGATGAATGGGTAAATGTAGTGG
>NW_025196150.1:0-4682 GCF_004010195.1 Chiloscyllium plagiosum
CTCGCCGGGACTCACTTCAAAATGTGATACACTCCCTGGGACGAACTTCAAAATGTGACACACTTCCTGGGGCTCACTTCAAAATGTGACACACTCCCTGGGGCTCACTTCAAAATGTGGTACACTCCCCGGGACTCACTTCAAAATGAGAGACAATCGCCGGGACTCACTTCAAACAGTGACACACTCCCCGGGGAACACATCAGACAGTGACACACTCCCCGGGACTCATTTCAAAATGAGACACACTCCCCAGGACTCACATCAAACAGCAACACACTCCCCGACACTCTCTACAAACACTGACACACTACCCGGGAGTCACTACAAACAGTGACACGCTCCCCGACATTCTCTACAAACAGTGACACACTCCCCGGGATTCACTACAAACAGTGACACACTCCCCGGGACTCACTACAAACAGTGACACTCTCCTCGGGACTCACTTCAAAGCGAGAGACACTCCCCGGGACTCATTCCAAAATGAGAGACACTCCCCAGGACTCACATCAAACAGCAACACACTCCCCGACACTCTCTACAAACAGTGACACGCTCCCCAGGACTCACTACAAACAGTGACACTCTCCCCAGGACCCACCACAAACAGTGACACGCTCCCCAGGACTCACCACAAACAGTGACACGCTCCCCAGGACTCACTACAAACAGTGACACATCCCTTGGCACTCTCTACAAACAGTGAACACTCCCCAGGACTAAGCACAAACAGTGATACACTCCCCAAGACTCACTACAAACAGTGACGCGCTCCCCAGGACTCACTACAAACAGTGACATGCTCCCCAGGACTCTCTACAAGCAGAGACACACTCCACGGGACTATGTACAAACAGTGACACCCTCCCCAGCACTCACTACAAACAGCGACACGCTCCCCTGGACTCACTACAAACAGTGACACGCTCCCCAGGACTCTCTACAAAAAGTAACACACGCCCCAGGACTCACTACAAACAGTGACACGCTCCCCGACACTCTCTACAAACAGTGACACGCTCCCCGACACTCTCTACAAACAGTGACACGCTCCCCAGGACTCACTTCAAAATGTGATACACTCCCCGGGGCTCACTTCAAAATGTGACACACTCCCTGGGGCTCACTTCAAAATGTGACACACTCTCTGGGGCTCACTTCAAAATGTGACACAGTCCCCGGGACTCACTTCAAAATGAGAGACAATCGCCGGGACTCACTTCAAACAGTGACACACTCCCCGGGGAACACATCAGACAGTGACACACTCCCCGGGACTCATTTCAAAATGAGACACACTCCCCAGGACTCACATCAAACAGCAACACACTCCCCGACACTCTCTACAAACACTGACACACTACCCGGGAGTCACTACAAACAGTGACACGCGCACCGACACTGTATACGATCAGTGACACGCTCCCCAGGACTCACCACAAACAGTGACACGCTCCCCAGGACTCTCTACAAACAGTGACACGCTCCCCAGGACTCACTACAAACCATGACACACGCCCCGGGACTCACTACCAACTGTGACACGCTCCCCGACACTCTCTACAAACAGTGACACGTGCACCGACACTGTATACGATCAGTGACACGCTCCCCAGGACTCACCACAAACAGTGACACGCTCCCCAGGGCTCTCTACAAACAGTGACACGCTCCCCAGGACTCTCTACAAACAGTGACACGCTCCCCAGCACCCACTACAAACAGTGACACGCTCCCCAGGACTCACTACAAACAGCGACACGCTCCGCAGGACTCTCTACAAACAGTGACACGCTCCCAACGACTCACTACAAACAGTGACATGGACCCCAGGACTCACCACAAACAGTGACACACTCCCCAGCACTCTCTACAAACAGTGACACGCTCCCCGGGACTCCCTACAAACAGTGACACGTTCCCCGGGACTAACTACAAACCGTGACACACTCCCCGGGACTCACTACAAACAGTGACACGCTCCCCGACACTCTCTACAAACAGTGACACGCTCCCCGACACTCTCTACGAACAGTGACACGCTCCCCGACACTCTCTACGAACAGTGACACGCTCCCTGGCACTCTCTACAAACAGTGACACGCTCCCCAGGACTAACTACAAACAGTGACACGCTCCCCAGGACTCACTACAAACAGAGACACGTTCACCAGGACTCACTACAAACAGTGACACGCTCTCCAGGACTCACTACAAACAGTGACACGTTCCCCAGGACTCACTACAAACCGTGACACACACCCCAACACTCTCAAAAACGGTGACATGTTCCCCAGGACTCAATACAAACAGTGACACGCTCCCCGGGACTCACTACAATCAGTGACACGCTCCCCGGGACTCACTACAATCAGTGACACGCTCCCCAGGACTTTCCACAAACAGTGACACGCTCCCCAGGACTTTCCACAAACAGTGACACGCTCCCCAGGACTCACCACAAACAGTGACACACTCCCTAGGACTCACTACAAACAGTGACACGCTCCCCGACACTCTCTACGAACAGTGACACGCTCCCCAGGACTCTCCACAAACAGTGACACGCTCCCCAGGACTCACCACAAACAGTGACACGCTCCCCAGGACTAACTACAAACAGTGACACACCCCCCCGGCACTCTCCACAAACAGTGACACGCTCCCCAGGACTAACTACAAACAGTGACACACCCCCGCGGCACTCTCCACAAACAGTGACAAGCTCCCCAGGACTCACCACAGACAGTGACACGCTCCCCAGCACTCTCTACAAACAGTGACACGCTCCCTGGCACGCTCTACATACAGTGACACGCTCCCCAGGACTCACTACAAACAGTGACACGCTCCCCAGGACTCTCTTCACACAGTGACACGCTCCCCAGGACTCACTATAAACAGTGACACACTCCCCGGCACTCCTTACAAACAGTGACACGCACCCCAGGATTCACTATAAACAGTGACACACTCCCCGGCACTCTCTACAAACAGTGACATGCTCCTGGGTTTCACTACAGAGACACGCTCCCCAGGACTGACTACAAACAGTGACACACCCCCATGGCACTCTCTACATACAGTGAACACTCCCAAGGACTCACTACAAACAGTGACACACTCCCCAGGACTCACCACAAACAGTGACACACCCCCTCGCACTCTCTACAAACAGTGACACGCTCCCCAGGGCTCACTACAAACAGTGACACGCTCCTGGGTCTCACCACAAACAGAGACACGCTCCCCAGGACTCACTACAAACAGTGACACATCCCTTGGCACTCTCTACAAAAAGTGAACACTCCCCAGGACTAAGCACAAACAGTGATACACTCCCCAAGACTCACTACAAACAGTGACGCGCTCCCCGGGACTCACTACAAACAGTGACACACTCCCCGGTACTCTCTACAAGCAGTGACACACTCCACGGGACTATGTACAAACAGTGACACCCTCCCCAGCACTCACTACAAACAGCGACACGCTCCCCTGGACTCACTACAAACAGTGACACGCTCCCCAGGACTCTCAACAAAAAGTAACACACGCCCCAGGACTCTCTACAAACAGTGACACGCTCCCCGACACTCTCTACAAACAGTGACACGCTCCCCAGGGCTCACTACAAACAGTGACACGCTCCCCGACACTCTCTACAAACAGTGACACGCTCCCCAGGACTCACCACAAACAGTGACACGCTCCCTGGCACGCTCTACATACTGTGATACGCTCCCCAGGACTCACTACAAACAGTGACACGCTCCCCAGGACTCACTATAAACAGTGACACACTCCCCGGCACTCTCTACAAACAGAGACACACTCCCCAGTACTCACTACAAACAGTGACACACTCCCCAGGACTCACCACAAACAGTGACACACCCCCTCGCACTCTCTACAAACAGTGACACGCTCCCCAGGGCTCACTACAAACAGTGACACGCTCCTGGGTCTCACCACAAACAGAGACACGCTCCCCAGGACTCACTACAAACAGTGACACGCTCCCCGGGACTCACTACAAACAGTGACATGCTCCCCAGGACTCTCTACAAACAGTGACACGCTCCCCAGGACTCACTACAAACAGCGACACGCTCCCCTGGACTCACAACAAACAGTGACACGCTCCCCAGGACTCTCTACAAAAAGTAACACACGCCCCAGGACTCTCTACTAAAAGTAACACACGCCCCAGGACTCACTACAAGCAGTGACACGCTCCACGGGACTATGTACGAACAGTGACACACTCCCCGGCACACTCTAAAAACAGTGACACGCTCCCCAGGACTCACGACAAACAGTGACACGCTCCCCAGGACTCACCACAAACAGTGACACACTCCACAGCACTCTCTACAAACAGTGACACTCTCCCCAGGACTCACTACAAACAGTAACACGCTCCCCGACACTCTCTACAAACAGTGACACTCTCCCCAGGACTCACTACAAACAGTGACACGCTCCCCGACACTCTCTACAAACAGTGACACGCTCCCCGACACTCTCTACAAACAGTGACACGCTCCCCAGGACTCTCCACAAACAGTGACACGCTCCCCGACACTCTCTACAAACAGTGACACGCTCCCCAGGACTCTCCACAAACAGTGACACGCTCCCCAACACTCTCTACAAACAGTGACACGCTCCCCGAC
>NW_025196151.1:0-4682 GCF_004010195.1 Chiloscyllium plagiosum
CTGTGGCCGTAGGCTGGTCAATACTGAGTGTGAGTAAACCTGTGGCCTGAGGATTGTCAATACTATGTGGGAACAATCCTGTGACCTGTAAATGTTGAAGACAGAGTGTTCATTAATCCTGTGGCCGTGTGCTAGTCAATGCTGTGCGTGAATAATCCTGTGCTCTTTAAATGGTCAATACTATGTGGGAATATTGCTGTGGCCTGAGACGCGTCAGTCCTGCGTGGAAATAATCCTGTGACGTGTAAATGACCAAGACAGTGCGTTCATTAATGCTGTGGCCGTATGGTGGTCAATACTGTGTGTGAATAATCCTGTGGACTGAGAATGGTCAATACTGTGTGTGTTAAATATGCTGCTGCCCGAGGGTGTTCAACACAGCGAGTGAATAATCCTGTGGCCTGAGGATGGTCAATACAGTGTGTGAAAACTTATGTTGCCTGAGGACGGTCCATACTATGTGCTGAAAATCCTGTGGTATGTGACTGGTCAATACTGTGTATCAATAATCTGTGGCCTGTGCATGTTCAATACTGTTTGTTAATAAAACTGTGGCCTGTGGATGGTCAATACTGGGTGTTAATAAACTGTGGCCTGTGCATATTCAGTACTGTTTATACTGAATGGTCAAGGCAATGTGTTAATTAATCCTGTGGACGTATGTTCGTCAATACTGTGTGTGAATAATCCTGTGGGCTGAGAATGTTGAATATTGTGTGTGAATACACATATGGCCTCTGTCCTGTCAACACAGTGTGTAATTAATCCTGTGGCCTGAGGCTGGTCAATAATTTTGCTACCAGAAGATTGTCAATACTGTGTGTGAATAATCCTATGGCCTGAGGACGGTCAATACTGTGTGTGAGTAATCCTGTGGCCTGAGGTTGTTCAATACTGTGTGTGAAAATAATCCTGTGGCCTGAGAATGGTCAATACTGTGTGTGAATTAACGTGTGGCCTGAAAATTGTGAATACAGTGTGTGAATAATCCTGTGCACTGTGAATGCTCAATACAGTGTGTAAATAATCCTGTGGACTGAGGGCAGACAATACTGTGTGTGAATAATCCTATGGCCCGTGAATCGTAAATACCGTGTGTGAATAACCCTTGGCCGAAGGATGGGCAATACTGTGTGTGAATAATGATGTGGCCTGTGGATGGTCAATGCTGTGTGATAATAATAATGTGGGCTGTGGATGGTCAATACTATGTGTTAAAAATCTGTGGCCTGTGCATGGTCAATATTGTTTGCAAATAATACTGTGGCCTGAGGATGGTCAATACTGTGTGTGAACAATCGTGTTGCCTGAGGTGGTTCAATACTATTTATTAATAATCATGTGCCCTTAGAATGGTCAATATAGTGTGAGAATAATCCTGTTGCCTGAGAATCGTCAATATAATGTGAGAATAATCCTGTTGCTTAAGGATGATCAATACTGTGTGGGAATAATCCTGTTCCTTGAGGATTGTCAATAAGTTGTGTGGATAACTCATGGCCTGAGGATGGTCAATACTGTGTGTAAATAATCCTGTGACCTCTTGATGGTCAATACTATGTGGGAATAATCCTGTGACCTGGAAATGTTGAAGACAGAGTATTCATTAATCCTGTGGCGATGTGCTAGTCAATGCTGTGTGTGCATAATGCTGTGTGTGAATAAACCTGTGCCCTGTGAATGGCCAATACTGTGTGGGAATATTGCTGTGGCCTGAGAATCAATAATACTGTGTGGGAATAATCCTGTGATGTGTAAATGAACAAGATAGTGTGCATTAATCCTGTGGCCGTATGCTGGTCAATACTGTATCTGAATAATCCTGTTGGCTGAGAATATTGACCATTGTCTCTGAATACTCCTGTGGCTTGTGTTTAGTCAATACAGTGTGTGAATAAACCTGTGGCCTGAGGTTAGTCAATACTGTGTGTGAATAATCCTCTGGCCTGTGAATCATCAATACTGTGTGTGAATAAACCTGTGGCCTGAGGTTAGTCAATACTGTGTGTGAATAAACCTGTGGCCTGAGGTAAGTCAATACTGTGTGTGAATAATCCTCTGGCCTGTGAATCATCAATACTGTGTTTGACTAATCCTTAGACTGAGTATGAACAATACTATATGTGAACAATCCTGTGGACTGTGAATGGTTAATAGTGTGTCAGAGTAATCCTGAACTTGAGGATGTTCAATACTGTGTGTGAATAATCCTGTGCCCTGTGGATTGTCAGTACTGTGTGGGAATATCTCTGTGACCTGTTAATTGGTAAAGACAATGTGTTCATTAAACCTGTGGCCTCAGGTTGGTCAATACAGTGTGTGAATGATCTTATGTCCTTAGGATGGTCAATACTGTGTATGAATGATCTTATGGTCTTAGGATGGTCAATACTGTGTATGAATAACCCTTGACCTGAGGATGATCAATACTGTGTGTGAGTAATCCTGTGGACGGGGGATGGTCAATACTGTGCGTGAATAATAATGTGGCCTGAGGGCAGTCAATACTGTGTGAATAATGCTATGGGCTGTGAATCGTCAGTACTGTGTGTGTATAACCCTTTGCCTAACGATGGTCAATATTGTGAGTGAATTATAATGTGGCCTGTGGATGGTCAATGCTGTGTGAGAATAATCCCTTGTGACGTGGATGGTCAATACTGTGCACCAATAATCTGTGGCCTGTGAATGTTCAATACTGTTTGTACTGAATGGTCAAGGCAATGTGTTTATTAATCCTGTGGCCGTATGTTCGTCATTACTGTGTGGGGATAAACCCTGTGGGCTGGGAATGTTGAATATTGTATATGAATACTCCTGTGGCCTCTGTACTGTCAACACAGTGTGTAAATAATCCTGTGGCCTGAGGCTGGTCAATAATGCGTGTGAATAAATTTGCTACCCGAGGATTGTCAATATTGTGTGTGAATAATCCTGTGAACTGTGAATGGTCAATACTGTGTGTGAGTAATCCTGTAGACGTAGAATTGTCAATACTGTGTGTGAATTAACCTTTGGCCTGAGAATTGTGAATACAGTGTGGGAATAATCCTGTGCACTGTGAATGCTCAATACCGTGTGTGAATAATCCTGTGGCCTGAGAATGGTCAATACAGTGTGAGAATAATCCTGGTACCTGTGGATGGTCAATACTGTGTAGGAAAAGTCCTGTGGCTTGAGGATTGTCAATACTGTGTGTGAATGATCCATGGCCTGAGGATGGTGATACTTTGTGGAAATATTCCTCTTCCATGAGGATGGTCAATACTATGTGGAAATAATCCTGTGACCTGTAAATGGTCAAGACAGTATGTTGATTAATCCTGTGGCCGTAGGCTGGTCAATACTGTGTGTGAATAATGATGTGGTCTGAGAATTGTCAATACTATGTGGGAATAATCCTGTGACCTGCAAATGACCAAGACAGTGTGTTCATTAATACTGTGGCCGTATGGTGGTCAATACTGTGCGCGAATAATCCTGTGAACTGAGAATGATCAATACAGTGTGTGAATAATCTAGTGGCCTGAGGATTGCCAATACTGTGTGTGAATAATCCTGTGGCTTTAGAATGGTCAATAATGTATGGGAATAATCCTGAGAATGGTCAGTGCTGTAAGTTAATAATCATGTGGCCTGAGAGTAGTCAATAAAGTGTGGGAATAATCCAGTGGCCTAAGGATAGTCAATACTGTGTGTGAATAAGGCTGTAGCCTGTGAATGGTCAATACTGTATGTGAATAAGGCTGTGGCCTGTGAATGTTCAATACAGTTGTGAATAATCTTGTGGCCGGAGGATGGTTAATACAGTGTGTGAATAATCTTGTGGTCTGATGATGGTCAATACTGAATAATCCTGTGCCCTGAGGATGTTCAATATTGTGTGTGAATAATCCTGTGGCCTGTGATGGTCAATACTGTGTGTGAATTATCCTTGGACAGTGAATGGTCAATACCACGTGTGAATAATCCTCTGGCCCGTGAATGGTCAATACTGTGTGTGAATAACCCTTGGCCTGAGGATGGTCAATACTGTATGTGAGCAATCCTGTGGCCTGAGAATGGTCAAACCTATGTGCGATTAATCCTGTTGACTGGGGCTGTTCAATGCTCTGTGTGAATAATCCTGTGGTCTGTTAACAGTCTATGCTGTGTGTGAATACTGCTGTGAACTGTGAATGCTGAATACTGTGTGTGAAGAACCCTTGGATGGTCATTACTGTGTGTGAACAATCCTGTGACCTGAGGGTAGTGAATACTGTCTGTGAATAATCCTGCAACCTGAGGGTGATCAATACACTGTGTGAACAATCCTATGGCCTGAGAATGGTCACAACTGTGTATGAATGAAACTGTGACCTGTAAATGGTCAAGAGAGTGTGTTCATTAATCCTGTGGCTGAATGGTGGTCAATACTGTGTTTGAGTAATCCTGTCACCTGAGAATGTTTAATTTTTTTTGAGTATCCCTGTGTACTGAGGATGGTAAATAATGTGTGTAAATAATCCTGGGAACTATGAATTCGCAATACTGTTTATGAATACACCTGTGGCCCGAGGTTGGTCAATACTGTGAGTAAATAATCTTGTGGCTGGAGGTTGGTCAATAATGTGTGAAACTAATCCTGTGGCCTGCGGACTGTCAATACCGTGTGTGAATAATCCTGTGACATTAGGGTGGTC
>NW_025196152.1:0-3376 GCF_004010195.1 Chiloscyllium plagiosum
CATGTAGGTAGGGTCCTGTCGAAAGTTGCCAAGAAAGGAGAACTCCATAGAAATTATACAATCCCTACAGTGAGGAAATAGGCTATTCGGCCCATCGAGTCCACACCGACCCTCTAAACAGTATCCCACTAGACAAACCCCTACCATATCCCTCTGAGCCTGCATTTCCCATGGCTAATCCACCTCCCCTACATATTCTTGGGTGCTATGGGCAATTAAGCATTGCTAATCTACCCTTATCTGTATATTTTAGTACTGTTGGAGGAAAACATAGCACCCAGAGGAAACTCACGCTGACACTGGGAGAATGTGCAAACTCCACACAGGCCGTCATTCAAGGATGGAATTAAACCCAGATCGCTGCACTCTGAAGCAGCAATGCTAGCGACTGAGCTACTGTGTCACCTTGTGGGGCAGCTTCGCAGTTCCTTGAAAGTGCGGTCACAGGTAGATACCGCAGTGAAGAAGGCACTTGGTGATCTTCCCTTTATTGGTCCGTGCTTTGAGGCGAAGTGTTTGCATGTTATGTTACATCTGCACAGGACATTGGTTTGGCCACTTTTGTAATACTGCCTTTAATTCTGATCCCCCTGCCGTTGGAAAGGGAGACTTGAAAGGGTACAGAAGAGATTTAAAAGAATGTTGCTGGTGTTGGAGGGTTAGAGTTACAGGGAGAGTTTGAACAGGCTGGGGCTATTTTCAAGTGTTGAGGCTGAGGGGTGACCTTAAAGAGGTTTATAAAATCATGAGGGGCATAGATAAGGTAAACAGTCAACGTCTTTTACCCAGGATAGGCAAGTCCAAAATTAGAAGACAAAGGCTTAAGGTGAGAGGGAGAAAGATTTAAAAAGGGACGTGAGGGACAACATTTTCACACAGAGTCTGCTGTGTGTATGGATTGAGCAGCCAAAAGTGGTGGTGGAGGCAGGTAGAAGTACACCATTTAAAAAGCATTTGGATGGGTATGTGCATGGGAAGTGTGTAGAGGGAGATGGGCCAAGTGCTGGCAAGGGGTCGAGATTAATTTAGGATATTTGGTGGGGATGGACGACCGGACTGAAGTGTCTTTTTCTGTGTTGTCCATCTCTGAGACTCGATAGCCTCTTGAGTGTATAATACAGGAACAGGAGGAGGCTATTCAGCTTCTGAATTCTGTCAGTCAGCTTGTTTGCTCAATTACTGATATACTCAATTACAAAAATACATCATACAGATTTTGATGGTGTTTTACAGAACAGGAGAAAGGCTTTTAGTCTAGAGAAGCTTGAAGTAATGTGAAGAGGCCATTCAGAATCTCAATTCCATTTCACAGGAACAGCAGGTGAGCACAGAGCTATTGGAGCCTGTTACTCTGGATGAGGAGCAGGACATCTATTTTCACAAACCGGGGATCAGGAGGCTGCCACTCAAGGCAGCTGCTGAAGACTGGGTCACAGGAACAGGAAGCAGTCAACCAACTACTTGAGACTGGGAAACAGGAACAGGAGGCAGTCATAAAACTGCTCAAGACTGGGGAACAGGAACAGGAGGCAGTCACTCAACTGTTCGAGACTGGGACACAGGAACAGGAGGCAGTCATACAACTGCTCAAGACTGGGGCACAAGTAAATGCTGAGGTTAGTGAGGCCCCAGGATCCTGTTAGGAACAGGAGGTGGTGACTCACTCCCCACCAGTATGGGACACTGGGAGAGAAGGGGAGTTTGCTTGTTGCAAACAGAAATATATGAATAAGTTGCATTAGTGGTCCATTCAATCCTGCCCCAACATTCACTAAGACTACGGCTGATCTGATTGTGATTCCCTCATTCCATTTTACGGAGACGCCCCTCTCTGCAGCCTCTGCTCCATTTGTTGGTCATGTTGCACACACATATGCTGTAACAACAGTCACCATGTCTCATCTGGAGGGATGGGTCCAACCGAATGAGTCAGGATTTGAAGGGTCCAATTGCAAGAATGAAAACACAAAATAAAGTTGTTGCCACATGTTTAGTTCTCTCACATTCGCAATCCAACTCACATAACCAGCCCATCCATTATACTTTCAGGATGGAACACTGTGTAGATCCAACTAACATACAGCTGCATGCAATCCGGTAATGTCTAGAGTGGAACTCTGTGCAGCCCACACCAATACTTGATGCATAATCCTGGGCTAAATGTCCAGCGTGGAGAGCTGTGCAGACTGCACTGGTTCATTCATTCAAAGGCTGTTGCATTGCTCAGTAACACTGTGTTAGATCACTGCCCAGTGTGGGGAAACTTGCAGCCAAATGCTGGAAGTGAGAGGATGTGCAGCTCCCAATCATTTACAGTTCCATGTCTCCATTGTGCCTTGACATAGGGTGCTGCCGATCTGAAAATCACTGCGAGTATGAGATGTAAATGGAATCAATTTAAATACCAATTGTTCTGATTCAGGCGAGTATCACTCCAATATTTAAAGAGGAAATAACTGAGATAATATCCAATGAGGTTTTGTAGATGGTGCAAACAAGTAAGAGGAGGATGGTGATGTTCTAATCGTTGCACTATAAGCCTTCAAATTATCAATGGGAATTCGAGGAACAAATATGCAGGGAGAAGGTGTAACTTGCAGGAGTAATAGGATTGTCATAATAGGTGATTTTAATTTTCCTAACATAGACTGGACTCTCCAGAGGATCAAGGACTTAGATGAGATGAAATTTGTGAAGTGTGTTCAGGAAGGTTTCCACAAGCAGCATGTAGAGGGTCCTACTCAAGAAGGGACAAACTCGACCTACGGTTTGCAAATGGGGCAGGATAGGTGAAGGAGGTAAAGTGGAGAAACATTTTGGGAAAAGTGACTAAAGTTGTATTAATTTTAAAATTGGGAAAAAATTGGTCGACAGATTCAAGTTCTAAATTGGAGCAAGGCGAATTTTCTTGGAATGAGACAGGGACTTGCAGGTAAAAGGATCTCGGACAAGTGGGAGGCGTTTAAAAGTGAGATAACCCGAGTTCAAGGTTTATATGTTCCTGTAAAGGTGAAGGCAAAGTGAGGCTGTGAGAGAGAACCCTGAATGACAAGAGATAGTGAGGCTTTGACCAGAAAAAAAGGAGGAAGCTCAGGTTCAGGCAGCTGGAATAAAGGGAATCCCTGGACGTACACAGGGGATACAGGACTTGATTGAAGAAGGAAATCAGGAAAGCGAAAAGGGGGTATGGGATAGCCTTGGTTGAGAAGATTAAGTTGAATCCAAAGATGTTCTTTCAGTGTAGTAAAAAAAAAGAACTAGAGAGAGAATAGGATGCCTTAAAATCCAAAATGGGCATGCGTATGTAAAACTGCAAGAGATGGGCGAGGTCTCAATTTACCTTTTCTTTTCCATGAAGACCTGTGACCTGTTAGGG
>NW_025196152.1:3420-4683 GCF_004010195.1 Chiloscyllium plagiosum
GAACGTCTGCAAAGAAAAGCCTGGGAAATATAACCTGAGAGTGTTCTGAGAGATAAGATTGCATGCATTTGGAAAACAGAGTTTGACTTGGAGCAGTCAGCATAGATTTGTGCTTGATAGATCATGTCTTGCAAATTTTGTTAATGTTTTTGGAGGAGGTGACCAAGAAGGTTGACGAGAGCAGGGTGGTGGACATAGTCTAAACGGATTTCAGTAAGGCCTTTGATAAGGTTACATATGGTAGGCTGCTCTAAAAGGTTAGATAGCATGTAATACTAGGTGAACTGGCAAATTGGCGACACAATTGGCTTTATGCTAGCAAGCAAATGGCTGTGGTGGAGGTATGCTTGTCGGACTGGAGGCCTGTCACTCGTGGAATGCTTCAGGGGTCGGCGCTGGGACAATTGCTGTTTGTTATCTCTATCAATGATTGGACGAGAGTATACAACGCAAGGTTAGTAAGTTTGCAGATGACACTAAAATAGGAGACATCGTTTACAGTGAGGAACATTATCAGAAATTGCAGCAGTACCTTGACCAGCTGGGGAAGTGGACTGAGAAATAGCAAATGGATTTTAATATCGATGAGTGTGACGTCTTGCACTTTGGAAAGTCAAATTCAGGTGGGAGTTTAATGATCAATGAGAGGGCCTTAAGGAGTGTAATGGCAAAAAAAAGGACGTTGGAGATCAGGCGCACGGTTTTCAGAAATTTGAGTCAGAGATACACAGGCCAGTGAAGAAGGCTGTTGGCACACTGGCCTTCATCAGGGCATTGAGTATAGAAGTTGGGACGTTATGTTGCAGTTGTACAGGATATTGATAAGGCTGCGGTTGGAGTATTGTGCTCAGTTTTGTTCACCTTGCTCCAGAAAGGATATTTTTGAAATAGAAAGATTGGAGAAGAAATTTACAAAGATGTTTCCTGGGCTAAAGGGTCTACGTTATAGGGAGACGTTGGATAGGTTAGAACCTATTTCTTTACAGCGTTGGAAACCGGGTGGGCGTCTTAAAGAAGTGTAGATCTTATCAAATCATGAGAGGCGTGCATAGGGGTGAGTATTTCAAATTCTTTCCGAGGGTTTGGGAATCGAGGACTACAGAGCATCCGTTAATGTTTGGAGAGCAGAAAAATAAAAAAAAGAACCTGAGAGTTAACGTTTATTACACAGACTGTGGAACGCATATGGACTGATCTGCCAGTGGGAGTGATTGAAGTGCGTACAATAACAACATTGAAAAAGCATTTGGACCAATACATTGA
>NW_025196153.1:0-4683 GCF_004010195.1 Chiloscyllium plagiosum
TTCCTGAAATTGATGATTAGCCCTTTAGTTTAGGTGACACTGAGGTAATGATTGTTAGATTTGCATAACATCACAAAGCACACTATTTGTTTCCTTCTGTCTCAGTATTGTTTGATATCCAGCCTGAAAATCACTTATAGATGAAGGTCGAACGGAGCTTGGCCACATTCATGGACTATAATAAGGGGCTGAGTGCATAATGCTGAGAGGCGCCGGCATGGAGGATTATCGTGGAGGAAATGTTTTTCTCTTGTTTCACTGTTTATGGTCTGTGGGTAAAGAACTGAGGATTCCAGTTGCAGATGGAATAGCTACTACCTGGGTCTTAGAGCGATGAGAATAGCTTAGTTAGAAACATAGTGTTGTAAGGCGGTTCTGTAGTCACAATGTAGAAGCCTGATGTAGGTCATATGGATGTTCAGATATTCCAGTGAGTAGTGTAGAGCTAGAAAGATGGTATGTAACGTGAACCTATTGGGTCGGTCGACAAATTGCAAGGCTGGGAGGCATAATTATGAAGGTGACAGCCACAGTATTGTAGTCATTAAGACACGTTGCATTTGTTTTGTGTGATACCTGGGTAATGTTGGCCTCCTTGAAGCAGGTGGGGACTTCAGATTGTAGCAAGTACAGGTTAAAGATGTGAGCGAATACTCCCACCAGCTGATCCATACAATGCCGGAGAATCCTTTTGGGCCAGTCGCTTTCCTTGAGTTCACTCACAAAAAGGCTGGTCGGATATATGTGGTGTTCACTGAGAAAGTAAGTGCATTATAGCTTTCGGGCAGGCGACAAATTTGCAATGACCTGCTGTTTCAACCAAGCAGGCAATGCAATGATTCAGTGGTTAGCACTACTACCTCGTTGAGGCAGGAATCTATGTTCCATTCCAGCTCCGGGCAACTGTCTGCGAGGCCTTTTCGCAATCTGTCTGTGTCTGTGTGGGTTTTATCTGGGTGCTCCGGTTTTCTCCCACTAATCCAATTTTGTGCAGTTTAGGTGAATTGGACATAATAAATTTCCCATACTGTTCATGAACGTAATGGTTAGGTGCATTAGTGAGGGGTTTGTCGAGAGGAATAGTGTCAGGGAATGGATCCATGTAGGTTATTCTTTGCAGGGTCGGTTACTCTTTGCAGGGTCGGTGTGGACTTGCTAAGCCAAATGGCTTGTTTCCACACTGCTTGGGTTCTCTCATAATATGCGCCCACTGGGAGAAGGGGATGTATGGTATTAGAATTGTGTTCGGCTTCTTTTTTTTTAGCCATATTGAAAGCGAAAGATGTCCACGCGGTTAACTTGATTCTTAAACGTAGTCCAGTGTTGTGTCTTGGCACAATGGCCTTATTGAGGTTGTATCTGGATTTCTTCTGAAGGTGCGAGTCGTCAGCATTGAATAACACATTTGCCCTTGCGTAGTTCCTGGATCATCCATGGTTTCCGGCTGGCGCATATACTGATTGCCCTCTTTGGCAATCTCGACACATTTGCTGATGATGGCGGTATATTCCTTCAGATAAGACACTAATGATTGAATATCTGTTTTCCAAAAATTCAAAAGGGTGAGGGGGCAGAGTTGAGTGTGCTGGTCAAGGAGAAAATGCTGCGAAAAACTGAATGGCCTGAAGATGGATTAATTAGCTGGACCAGATAATTTACATCTCCGAGGTCTAAGGAAGATAGCCAAAGAGATAGTGGAGGCTTTAATGGTGATCTTTCAGGAACCATGAGGATGAGAGAGCGTCTGAGCGCAATGAAAGAAATGCTAATGCATCACACGTGTTTCAAAACGGACTAAGGCAAAAGACTGAAAATTATAGACCGTTTAGCCTAACTTCGGTCATGGGTAACATCTTGGAAGCCATTGTGTACGATAAGATTTTACCATTACTAGGCTGTGGATGGTAAAATAGAGCAAAGTCAGTACAGTTTCGTTCAGAGGCAATGTTGCCTTAAGAATCCGCAAGCATTCTTTGAGGAAGTAAGGAGCAATCAAACAAACGCGGGTCCATGCATGTTAACTACGTGGACATAAAGAAGACCTTTGACAAGATACTGCACAGGAGACTATAGAGTACGAAAAATATCTGAACACAGGCTTGGCTGTCTGACAGAAATCTGAGGAGTGAGGAGGAAAAGTACGTTCTCAGCACGGCTGTTGGAGACAAGTGTTGGCCCACAAAGCTCAGGTTCGGGACCAAAATCTTTTACTGTCTGCATTAGCGATCTACATGAAGGAACTGTGCGTTCAGGTTAAGTCTGCAGATGAGACAAAAATAAGTAGAGGGGCAGTTCATATTGTTAGGTCGGGGATGGTGCAGAAGGATTTGAACAGGATAGGAGAGAAGTGTGAGGTCATGAACTTTTGTAAGAAGAAGAGAGGCATGGACTCGTTTCTAAATACGGCAAAATTTCCGAAGTCTGAAATGCATCCAGACCTGAGTTATTTTCCAGGATTTGTTCGAGGTACACTTGCAGAATAAGTCGTTGTTTAGGATGATAAATGCAATTATTACATTTAGTTTGAGAGGAATTGCACATAAAAGAAGGGATGTACGTCTGAGGCTGTGTAAGTCTGGACTGACGACAATTGGAACATTGTGTGCAGTTTTGGGACCCATGCCGCAAGAACAATTTGTTGGCACTGGGGCGTCTTCACAGGAGCTTCACGAGAATGAACCCAGTAATGAAAAGCTTAACAAATTAGGAACGTTTGTTAAGGATACAGGATTTATACTCAATGGTATTTTGAAGTATTAGAAATTGAGGGTATGGTTATAGAACATAGAACATAGAACATAGAACATAGAAGAATACAGCGCAGTCTTTGGCCCTCGATGTTGCGCCGATCCAAAGGGTATGGTTATGAAAAAGAAGGAAGCATATGTCAGGTAAAATCAGGATAGATCGAGTGAATCCTTAGAAGATTATAAAAGAAGTAGGAGTATACTTACAAGGGAAATCATGAGGGTAAAGAAGGGACATGACATAACTTTGGCAAATAGAATTAAGGTGAATCCAAAGGGTTTTAATAGATATATAAAGGACAAAAGGGTGACTAGGGAGAGAATATGGCCCCTCATTGATCAGCAAGGCGGCCTTTATGTCGAGTCGCAGGTAATGAGGGAGAAACAACAAGAATATATTGGATCAGTATTTACTGTGGAAAAGGATTTGGAAGATATAGACTGGAGGGAAATAGATGGTGACATCGTACAAAATGTCCAGATTACAGAGGAGGCAGTGTCAGATGTTTTGAAATGGGTAAAGGTGAATAAGTCCCCAGGACCTGATCAGGTTTACCCGAGAACGCTGTGCGAAGCCAGAGAAGTCATTGCTGGGACTCTTGCTGAGATATTTATATAATCGGTCGTCACAGGTGCGGTGCCGGAAGATTGGAGGTTGGCAAACGTGGTGCCACTGTTTAAGAAGTGCAGTAAAGACAAGCCAGGGAACTCTCGACCGGTGAGCCTGACCTCGGTGGTGGGCAGGTTGTTGGAGGGAATCGTGAAGGACAGGATGTGCATGTATTTGGAAAGGCAAGGACTGATTAAGGGTAATCAACATGACTTTCTGTGTGGGAAATCATGTCTCACAAACTGGATTGAGTTTATTCATGAAGTAACAAAGAGAATTGATGAGGGTGGATCAGTAGATGTGATCTATGTGGACTTCAGTAAGGCGTTCAACAAGGTTCCCCATTGGAGACTGATTAAAAGGTGAGATCTCATGGAATACAGAGAGAGCCAGCCATTTGGATGCAGAACGGGCTCAAAGGGAGAAGACAGAGGGTGGTTGTGGAGTGTTGTTTTTCAGGCTGGAAGCCTATGACCAGTGGAGCGCCACAAGGATCGGTGCTGTGTCCTCTTCTTTTTTCCATTTATTTAAATGATTTGAGAATAAGAGGTACTGTTAGTAGGCTTGCAGACGACACCAAAATTTGTGGTGTAGTGGATAGCGAAGAGGGTTACTTCAGAATACAACAGGATCTAGACTAGATGGGACAATGGGCTGAGAAGTGGCAGATGGAGTTTAATTGAAATAAATGCGAGGTGCTGCATTTTGGGAAAGCAAATCTTAGCAGGACATATACACTTAATCGTAACGTCCTAGCGAGTGTTGCTGAACAAAGAGACTTTGGAGTGCAGGTTCATAGCTCCTTGAAAGTGCTGTCTCAGGTAGATTGGATAGTGAAGAAGGCGTTGGTATGCTTTCCGTTATTGGTCAGAGTATTGAGTACAGGAGTTGGGAGGAAATGTTGCGGCTGTACAGGACATTGGTTAGGCCACTGTTGAAATTTTGTGTGCAATTCTGGTCTCCTTCCTATCGGAAAGATCTTGAGAAACTTGAAAGGGTTCAGAAGAGATTTACAAGGATGTTACCAGGTTTGGAGGAATTAAGCTATAGGGAGAGGCTGAACAGGCTGGACCTGTGTTCCCTTGGTATGTCTGAGGCTGAGGGTGAAGTTATAGAGGTTTACAAAGTATGAGGGGCATGGTTCGGATAAATAGGCAAAGTCATTTCTCTGGGATCGGTGAGTCCAGAACTAGAGGGCATAGGTTTAGGATGAGAGGGGGAAAATATAAAAGAGACCTCAGGGGTGACATTTTCATTCAGAGGGTGGTGCGTGTATGGAAAGAACTACCAGAGTAAGTTTTGGAGGCTGGTACAATTGCGACATTT
>NW_025196154.1:0-2682 GCF_004010195.1 Chiloscyllium plagiosum
GAACTGTTACCCCTTATAAAAGGATGGAGAACTTGGGGGAAGGGATATAAGGTCAGTTGCAAAAGAAGGAAACGTGACTTGCAAAAAAAAAACTTCTCTCACACAGCAGAGTCCGGAATGTGCTGCCTGGAAATGTGACGGAGTAAGGTTCAATGAGGCAGGCAAGAAGCATCAAATGGTCATTTAAATGGAAATAATGTGTAAGGGCACAGGAAAAAACAGAGGGGAATGGCACTGAGTCATGATGCTCATTCAGAGAGATGTGCATCCTGGATGGACTGAACAGCCTCCTTCTGCCCCATAACAATTCTGCGATTTTTTGAAACACTCAATACTGATGAAGAAAGATTAGGTGAATTTTTCTCTTTTTCCCCCACTTATGCTGCATCGAAAGCCACCCCAGAGCTCCTCTGTGTTTAGCACACTTCATTGTGGAGATACAGGAGAATGCTGAATTTATATTTACACGATTTGGAGATGCCAGTGTTGGACTGTGACGTACAAAGTTAAAAATCACACAAGACCAGGTTATAGTCAACTGGTTTAATTGGAAGCACTAGCTTTCGAAGTGTTGCTCCTTCATCAGATGGTTGTAGAGTACATGATTGTAACACACAGAATTTATAGAAAAAGTTTACAGTGTGATGTAACTGAAATTATACATTGAAAAATACCTTGATTGTTTGTCAAGTCTCTCGTCTGTTAGAATGACCATGTTAGTTTCACTTCTTTCATTTGTAAATTGCAAAACCTTTTTTAAAAGTTACATTCTCAAGTGAATTTAACAATTGGTGTCAGCTCATATAATGTATTGAAGGTGTTAGCTCCCTGTGTGCTGCTATCTGTACCATAATATTTAGACTGATTCTAAACATTATGAAAAATGAATTAACAGAATCTTACATGGATTCATGCAGGTTTTGAGCAAAGTACGATGTAACTCTGCAAGTACAAATTCACCTCACAAATGTACATGTGTATGTGTGCATGTGGGTTTGTGTGTGTGTGTGGGTGGCCTTGTGAGTGTTTGTGAGTGTCTGTGAGAGAATACATTCTCAAGTGAATTTAACAATTGGTGTCAGCTCAGATAATGTATTGAAGGTGTTAGCTCCCTGTGTGCTGCTATCTGTACCATAATGTTTAGACTGATTCTAAACATTATGAAAAATGAATTAACAGAATCTTACATAGATTCATGCAGGTTTTGAGCAAAGCACAATGTAACTCTGCAGTACAAATTCACCCCATAAATGTATATGTTAATGTGTGCATGTGGGTTTGTGTGTGTGTTTGTGCGTGTGTGTGGATGGGTGGGGGGCCTTGTGAGTGTCTGTGAGAGAACGTGCATATGTGTGTGTGTGTGCATATAGTGCAATGGTGGTCACCTGCAGTGTGACATGAATCCATGGTCCATCCACCCTCCATCTTCTCCCTTCATGTCAGTTCTATATCCAAATGTCTAGTCGTCCCTGTATTCCATGAGATCTAAACTTACTACAAGTCTCCCATGGGCAACATTGTTATATGCCTGACTAAAGTCCATATAGATCACATCCACCACTCTGCCCTCACCAATCCTTTTGTCACTTCTTCCTCCACTGATTGTAATTTTCTTGAGTTTCTTTCTGTGTGTAGGTTTGCTCGCTGAGCTGGAAGGTCCATTTTCAGACATTTCATCACCATACTAGGTAACATCATCAGTGAGTCTCTAGATGAAGTACTGATGTCATGGTCCGCTTTCTATTTTTGCGTTTGGGTTTCCTTGGGTTGGTGATGTCATTTCCTCTGGTGATGTCATTTCTTGTTCTTTTCTCAGGGGGTGGTAAATGGGATCCAAGTCAATGTCTTTGTTGATAGAGTTACAGTTGGAATGCATAGAAGCATAGCATTCCAACTGGACCTCTATCAACAAAGACATTGACTTGGATCCCACTTACCACACCCTGAGAAAAAAGAACAGGAAATTATGTCACCAACCCAAGGAAACCTAAACACATAAATAGAAAGCAGGCTATGCCACCAATGTTTCATCCGGAGGCTCACTGATGATGTTACCTAGTATGGCAGAAAACAAATCTTCCAGCTCAGTGAGCAAACCTATATCCACAACCTCAACCTGAGCTACAAATCTTCTCAAAACTCGCTGAGTTCCTTTCTCCCAACTTTTCCTGACCTATATCTTACTTGTAGATGCTACGGCAGGCTTCACTAACATATGAGCCATCAGGCCATTGTACAAGATACAGGCAAATGTGACTGCAAGGTTTAGCTTTTATACGATTTTCCAATTCACAATTTCTCTCCTATGATTGCTGCTAATGGATTCCTCTCCGGTTTATTGACCCTTCACCCTCATCACTGTCTTAACTAAGTTGCAGACACTCCTCAAACTGAAAGTAGAATTTAACCATATTATGGTCATTACTACCCAGGGAAGAGTTCATTGATTCATCAGCGCTGCTGGAGGCGGGGTCACTGACGTCATGCCGTCCATCACGTGTCTTCACTCACGTGGTCAGAGCCCCGCCCCTCCTGGTCTTGCCCCTCAACATGGCGGCAATGAGGCCGTGACTTGGTACTTTAGGTTAGATTCGAGGAGAAAGTGAGTCTGCAGATGCTGGAGATCAAAGTTGAAACTTTATTGCTGGAACAGCACAGCAGGTCAGGCAGCATCCAGGGAAC
>NW_025196154.1:3179-4683 GCF_004010195.1 Chiloscyllium plagiosum
CAGTCTCAGGGAGAACAGCCCTGTGAGGCTCGGAGCTCCTCTCAGAGTCAAATCTGACACCAAGATTGTCCAGACTGGCTTCACCTGCTATTGCAATGGAGACTGGATTCAAAGCAATTACTTTAATCTACAGTTGCAGGAAATCCCTGCTCATTTGTGATTACGGAAAACAAAAATGTAGGGGATGTGGGTGTCGCTGCTGGGCCAGCATTATTGTTCATACCTAGTTACCTTTGAATAGGTGGTAGTGGGCTGCCTTCTTGAACCACTGCAGTGTGTGTGCTGTAGGTTGACCCTCAGTGCCCTTGGGTGGAGTTCCTGGATTTTGAACCCAGTGATAGTAAGGAGTGTCAGTGTATTTCTAAGTCAGGATGATGAGTGGCTTGAAGGGTGTGGGATATAGGTAAAGCAGTGATACTTCGGCAATCATAATTACTTATGTAAGGTAAATGAACTCACACCAGATTCCTGAAGAAGGGCCTGTTGCCCGAAACGTCGAATCTCCTGTTCCCTGGATGCTGCCTGACCTGCTGTGCTGTTCCAGCAATAAAGTTTCAACTTTGATCTCCAGCATCTGCAGACCTCACTTTCTCCTCACACTAGTGTATAATTGTTCAGCCAAGAGCTGAGTTAACAAGAATGAAAACTATGTAAAGGAAATATATAATTGCTTTTGCATTAGCTAAAATGTGCATACAAGAATGAAATGTGCCTGCAAACAATGGTAGATATTACAGACAAATAGATAAGGTGCTGTGAGGGGAGGGGGTGTAGGTTAAGCTGGATTTGCTTGTACACACAGTTACAAGCATCTGTAAAAACAAAAAAAAACACAAGAGGTCAACAGGCTCAGTATGGGCAAAGTATGGAAGGAAATGTTGCTTTAGCAAGCAAAGAAACAGATGGCATTGGAGGAGGATATATAACAATGGACCACAGCAGGATGTGATGAAATGGCCAAGCAAAACTTGTCCTTTGTTATGCCCAAGGCCGAATGAGGCAAGAGGTAAACAGCCGGGTTTAGAGTAGTGGAAGATGTAAACAGGGGAGGAACAATGGGAGGAGGGAAAGAGAAATGAATTGTATATAAGTTGTGTACTCGTTAAACTCGATGTGCCTACCTTATAGGCACCACTCTTGCAAGAGTATAATAAACGATACTGCTGCTTTAGATCTTGTCTCGGACTGAAATGTTTGAAGTGAGTGGGTTCTATTTCCCACAAGGGGAATTTGCAGGTAGTAGTGTTCCCATATATCTGCCTTTGTTCTTTTAGATGGAAGGTTTTCTTTTGAAGGAGCTGTTCAATAACTGCCATAGTTGAGGAGGGGAGGAGGAGGGAATAAAAGTTAAATTCATTGGCTTCTTTGGTCTACAATCACATCCGTAGAATTAGGACTAAATGAGAACAGCCCCTGAGCTGCCAGCTGGATACTAGTGGAGAGGTATTTTAGGAGAATTGTGTGGTAGACGGAGAGGTGTGTAGATTGAAACGGAGAAAAAAAA
>NW_025196155.1:0-3465 GCF_004010195.1 Chiloscyllium plagiosum
ACAGGCAATCAACACTGGGCCCAGCCAGGAACATTCAAACGCTGCAAATGAATGAAACTAAGGTGATCACCCGGGGAGTTCCATCTACCATCCAGTCCCTGTGGGTGTATCCAGGTATTATTCACCATGATCGTACCCATCTTTTGCAGCCTGCAATCCTAACCACCGATATCCCGAGATATATCAAGGTGAGTGCGGTTAGGACCACAGCTGATGTGAGAGGAGCCGAATTCCTTAATGACAGGTGGTGGGAATGCCGTGGTATGTCCTGTTCCTTCACATTTACATAAGTCAATGTTCCCTCTATCTCCACAGCATGTGGGATGGAATCATGATAACCCATCCAAATATCTTTTTTAATGTAATCCGAGACTTTCGACTTCAAAGATCCCCCTCCTAACTTTGTCACTTGGTATAATTGGAATCCCTCGCACCAAGCCCAGTGCCCCACCGAAAGTATCCTTGCAGCTGTCATTAACCCAGCCCTTGGTGAGCTGCTGTAACTGACAGTGAGACATGTTAGTTTGGGTGTTCTCCTAGAACAAAGATTTCCGCTGTTTGTCACTAACCCTGACTTTTCTCCAGCAGTGAGGACCGCTGCCTTCATTTCATCATGGATGCCCCTCCCTCCCTGTTGTCCCTAAGGGAGGACCGAATGACCTGGTGGACAAAGTCACATGGTGATTAATTTAGTTTGTTTGTCAGCAGCCAGTCCGTGTATGACAGACTGTCGGTCTGTCTCATCCAAAAACGTATCTGGGTTTGAGACAGGATCAAACAGATTGGTCTTTTTGGTGCTGCCCACCAGCTGGGTGGCTGGAATGGCTGTTGTGTACGGAGTGAGACCATCAGCTCTCTGACACTGGGTAACCACAGGGTTCACGGAATCTGGGTCCGTTTGTGGGTCAGCGCTGGGGGCAGTTACCTGGAAAAAAGGCAGTGGGAGTTCCCATCTGTGGGCAGGTGTGGTTGTGTCAGTGTGGGACCTGTCATTATCTCCCTGGGAAGGTAGAACCCCAAAGGCACACATTATCCCATTATGGGAGGAGCCCTGGTTCCCTAGGGATTGTATTTGCTCCTTGCACCTCCTACTGGGGCCTGATGTGTGCTGCTCCGTGTTGCAGGTGTACAGGACCCATGCTGCTGCTTGGAGCTCATACTCTGTCCTTCCAGATTGTCAATGTAACCTGAGGCTGCCTCCCCATCCCCAGACACTCCCCTTTCACTGCAATGGGTTTTTCCCATTGAGTAGTCCCATGTGGGTGAGATTTTCCTGCAACCTTCTGTCCTGCTCATTGTGCAGGAGACCTAGATCTGTCACTGCCTGTAGGTTTCCCTGGGGTAACTGGATCCCAGCTGCCTTATGGCTATCGGCTATCGGCAGTGGAATGAGCTTTCCAGCTTCCTTCCCCAGTTCTCTTTGGGCATCTCGCCAGAGTTCCTGTGCCAGGAATCCTTCGCTGCAAGGCCAGGCTGGCTTCCTGCCAAATTCTGCAGGACTGTTTCACATTTGTACCGGCTTGTGTTCGTGTTGCTTTGGCTGCTTCTGTATTATGGGACACCTAGGTATGTTCATAGAGTCTTAGCGTTCTACAGCGTGGAGACAGGCTCAAACTGGTCCATCCACACTAACCCTGTTTCCCTGCACTTGACCCATATCCTTCCAATACGTTCCTCTTCATGTATTTGTCCAAGTGCCTTTAAATGTTATTAAATGTACACTCCTTGACCACTTCCGTTGGTAGTTCATTCCGTATATGAATAAACTCTGGGTAAAAGCGTTGACCCCCAGGTTCCCTTTTAATCTTTCCCCTTTCACCTTAAACTGATGCCCTTTTGTCCTCGATTCCCCAAGCCTTGGATAAAGACTGAGTGCATTCACCCTATCCATGCCTCCCATGATCTTATACACCTCTATAAGGACACCCGTCAGTCTCCTACACACTAAAGGAAATGTCCTAGCTTGTCCAACCTCTCTCTATAACCGTCTAGTTGAGGTCTGGCAATATCCTTATAAGTTTCTTCTGCACTCTTCCAGTACAATAACATCCTTTGTATAGCAGGGTGGACAAAACTGAACACAATATTCTAAGTGCGGCCTCACCAACATCCTGCACAACCTCAACAGAACTTCCCAACTTCGATATTCCATGCCCTGACTGATGAAGGGCTCAGTGTCCCAAAAGCCTTTTTCACTGCCCTGTCTCCCTGTGACTCCCCTCTCAGAGAGCCGTGCTCTTGGAATCCAAGGTCCCTCTGTTCCACTACACTCCTTCATGCCCTATCATTCACCATGAAATCCCTGTCTTGATGTGACTTTCTAAAATGCTCGATCTCGCCCTTGTCTATATTAAACTCCATTTGTCATTTCTCAGCCCAATTCCCCAGCTGATCAAGGCGCTGTTGCAATTGCTGAGAACCTTCCTCACTTATTTTTGTGTAATCTGCAAACTTACTAATCATGCCTTCAACATTCTCATCCAAATCATTGATATCGATAACAAACAGTAATGGGCCTAGCACTGACCAGCTCAGTGGCACAGTGGCTCAGTGGTTAGCACTGCTGCCTCACAGCACTGTGGATCTGGGTTCAATTCCAACCTCACAGGATGCTCTGTGTGGGTTAGATCCTGTTAGGGTTAGATTTCCTACAGTATGGAAACAGGCCATTTGGCCCAACCAGTCCACACCGACATGCCGAAGAGTAACCCACCCAGAGCCATTCTCCCTTGACGAATGCACCTAGCAATATGGACAATTTAGCACGGACAATTCATCTGCCCTGAACATTTTTGGAATGTTGGAAGAAACCGGAGCACCCAAAGGAAACCCACGCAGACACGGGGAGAATGTGTAAACTCCACACAAACAGTCACACGAGGCTGGGGTCGAACCCGGGTCCCTGGCGCTGTGAGGCAGCAGTGCCAACCACTGAGCCACCATGCAACACCAACTGAGTTTGTATGTTCTCCCCATGTCTGGGTCGGTTTTCTCTGGGTGCTCTGGTTTCCTCCCACAGTCCAAAGATGTGCACGTCAGGTAAATGCGCCATGCTCAATTGCCTATAGTGTTCATGGATGTGTAAGTAAGTTGCGTTAGTCAGGGGTAAACGTAGAGTAACAGGGTACGGGAATGGGTTTGGGTGGAAAAATCTTCAGAGGGCCAGTGGACTTGTTGGGCCAAAGGGCCTGTTTCCACAGAGGAGGGATTCTATAATTCTATGACCGCTGAGGCACACCACTAATCACAGGACTCCAGGCTGACTATTATCCACTGCTTCCTACCATCAAGCCAATTGTGTATCCAGTTTTCCAACGACCCCTGGATTCCATGCGATCTAACCTTCCGTGGGGGAGTGGTAAGTGCAGAGTTGTGTAGGTATCAGTAAGGAAGGGGGAGATTACAGGGCTTGGTAGGGATCAGTCAGGAAGGGGGTGATTACTTGATTGTGTCCACATCAGTCAC
>NW_025196155.1:3512-4683 GCF_004010195.1 Chiloscyllium plagiosum
GGGGAGATTGCAGTGTTGGGTAGGGATAGATTGGAAAGCAGGAGGGCAAAAAGTGGACATGTGATTGCTTTGTCAATTAGGATTAAGGAGAATCCAAAATGCTTTTACAAATACATGAAGGCCAAAGGGTCACTGGGGAGCGAATAGGCCCCCTCAAAGATCAAGACAGCCTGCACGTGGAGCTGCAGGAGATGGGGTAGACACTGAACAAGTAGTTCCTCTCGAGAAGGACTTGGAAGATATAGAATAGGATGATGGTTTGGGAAATAGCATTGGGAAATAGATGGTGTCATCTTGCAAAATGTCCACATTACAGAGGAGGAGGTGCTGGATGTCTTGAAACGCATAAAGGTGATAAATCCCTAGACCTTATCAGGTGTACCCTCGATCTCTGTGGGAAGCTAGAGAAGTGATTGCTGGGCCCAGTGCTGAAATATTTGTATCATCGATAGACACAGGTGAGGTGCCAGATGACTGCATGTTGGGCTAACGCGGTGCCACTGTTTAAGACGGGTGTTAAGGACAAGCCAGGGAACTACAGACTGGTTCGCCTGACGTCAGTCGTGGGCACGTTGAAATACGTATACATGAGGGACAGGAATTACATGTGTTTAGAAAGGCAATGTCTAATTGGGGATAGTCAGCATTGCTTTGTGCGTGGGAAATTATGTCTCAAGATATTGAGTTTTTTGAAGTAACAAAAGGATTGATGAGGGCAGAGCGGTGGATGTGAGTGATGTGGACTTCAGTAAGGTATTAGAAAAGTTTCCTCTTGGGAGATTGGAGAGCAAGGATAGATCTCATGGAATACAGGGATAACCAGCCATTTGGATACAGAACTGGCTCAAATGTAGAAGACAGACGGTGGTTGTGGAGGGTTGCTTTTCAGACTGGAGACCTGCGACCATTGGAGTGCCACAAGGATCGTTGCTGCGTCCACTACTTTCCATTAATTTTATAAATGATTTGAATGTGAACTTAGCAGGTATATTTAGTAAGTTTGCAGATGACACCAAAATTGCAGGTGTAGTGGAGAGTGAAGAATGTTACTTCACATTACAATGGGATCGTGAACTGATGGGCCAATGGGCTGAGGAGTGGCAGGTGGAGCTTAATTTAGATAAATGGGAGGTGCTGAATTTTGGAAAAGTAACTCTTCGCAGGACTTATA
>NW_025196156.1:0-1495 GCF_004010195.1 Chiloscyllium plagiosum
CCACTCCACCGGTGGTCCAGATCTTCATTACCAGTATTGTCTTAAGAATGTCTTGCTCCAGCTTGGCAAACCAATTGAGTACTGTTCTGTGGTCACCTTCAGTGTCAGGCGAACCTGCATGCCATGTTGTCAATTGCTGGTCTCACCTTGGAATGTCGGAGTGAGTGTCATGCATGCAACTTGATGCTGACTCCTTTCTTTTTATACCGTCTGTACCAAACCCAGTACCATTTTCAATCACCTTCCATCAGTTTGTGCTAAGATGCTACAGTTATATTCTCCTTCAGATGTTGGTAACAGTGATTCATTTAAAATTTATAAGCTCCTGGTTTGGGCAGTATGAACCATGTAATTCCTTGACATTAATGCACTGATATCAATGCATGCGTATGTGGAAAATAAAAATTGCTATGCTTTTATAAACGACGCATGGTAGCTTTTATTCAGCACTTTTGCATTTAACTGTTGTATCATCAGATCAGTAACGTGCTTTTTTTTTCAATTCTATCATGAATTGGAGTGAGAATTATTTTGCTTTTCTCTGAGACTTTTTTGACAGCTGGCTGTCTTTTCATTATTGTAACTCCTATAAGACAGATGTACAGAAAACTGGTTTTGTAATTTAAAGTATGACTCATAACTGGAGATGAGTCGTATTGCTTGCAAATTCTGGTCTCCTTCCTATCGGAAAGATGTTGTGAAACTTGAAAGGGTTTAGAAAAGATTTACAAGGATGTTGCCAGGGTTGGAGGATCTGAGCGACAGAGAGGGGTTAAACAGGAGAAACAGGTTAGGGCTGTTTTCCCTGGAGTGTCGAAGGCTGAGGCGTGACCTTCTAGAGGTTTACATAATCATGAGGGCCAAAGTCATTTCTGTGGGGTGGAGGAGTCCAGAACTAGAGGGCATAGGTTTAGGGTGAGAGGGGAAAGATATAAAGGAGACCTAAGGGGAATGTTTTCACTCAGAGGGTGGTACGTGTATGGAATAAGCTGCCAGAGGAAGTGGTGGAGGCTGGTACAATTGCAACATTTAAAAGATATCTGGATGGGTATATGAATAGGAGGGATATGGGCCAGGTATTGGCAGGTGGGACTAGTTTGGGTTGGGATATCTGGTCGGCATGGACGAGTTGGACTGGAGGGTCTGCTTCCTTGCTGTACATCCCTATGACTCTAAAATAGGGATGACGTTCTAGTGGAAATAAGATCGTGCAACAATTTTGTGATTCTGCCTGGGGTTATCACTGTTCAGTTGCCAGTTTTACCTATTGCAGACTGTACTGAAGGTTAGACAGAAATGGGGGAATGTTGCTCATTGAAAGTGATTAAGTTAGACGACTACAGAGATAAGTCTGGACAGTGGGACTACCTAGGTAGCTCTTTGGGTAGCCGGGATGGACCCAATGGGTTGAATGGCCTCATTCTGTACTGTAAAATTCTATGATTGTATAATTATGGATGCGACATCTTTGTCACCATGTCCAGGAAGGTGGTGT
>NW_025196156.1:1735-4683 GCF_004010195.1 Chiloscyllium plagiosum
TATGGAATAAGCTGCCAGAGGAAGTGGTGGAGGCTGGTACAATTGCAATATTTAAAAGGCATCTGGATGGGTATATGAATAGGAGGGAGATGGGCCAGGTGTTGGCAGGTGGGACTAGTTTGGGTTGGGATATCTGGTCGGCATGGACGAGTTGGACTGGAGGGTCTGTTTCTGTGCTGTACATCCCGATGACTCTAAAAGCAATTTATGACGATCTAGTGGAAATAAAATCGTGCAACAATTTTGTGATTCTGCCTGGGGTTATCACTGTTCAGTTGCCAGTTTTATCTATTGCAGACTGTACTGAAGGTTAGACAGAAATGGGGGAATGTTGCTCATTGAAAGTGATTAAGTTAGATGGCTACAGAGATAAGTCTGGACAGTGGGACTATCTAGGGAGCTCTTTGGGTAGCCGGGATGGGCACAATGGGTTGACTGGCCTCATTCTGTTCTGTAAGATTCTATGATTCTATAATTACGGATGCTATATCTTTGTCACCACTGTCCAGGAAGGTGGTGTCGGGATGTATCCGTAATGAAATTACAGAGCTGATTATTCTGCATGTGCTGTGTGTTTTATGCTGCAAAATTGCAACTTTATAAATTATTTCTCATGTTTCCAGGACTGGATCTGCAAAGAGCTGGAAATCCCTTACTGAGAGTGAAATATCCAAAGCATCACTGGGCCCCATTACAAAGCAAGATATGTATGTAACACCACAAACTATAGGACTTGTTTCTTTACAACACCTATGGTGTTAAGTTAGTTCAGGATTGCAAAATTCCATAAAATGTTTACGAGTAGTTTAATAAATTGACTTTGTTTATTCAGCAGCAAACTATCAGCATTCAAACCGGAAACTAACATAAATAGACAGCTGATGTATCTGGTTTCGTTGTAATTCTGCAATTCTTCACTAACTGCTTCAGCTCAACATGTTCACCCTTGTCGCTGAATTTTTTAATTTAATTCAGACCACTATGTGCCATCACTAAACCTTGTTTTTAAAGAATCTAAATAACATATATTTCAAAAAGGCTTGTTCTTTCATTAAGAATGCACATTTTTTAGAAAGGTATGAAAATTGCACTCTCAAGCGCTTTCATTGCAAGATTATGTAAAGTAAGTTCATGTCCCATTTCAGAGACCTGTGCTTTGTGAATCAGACTGATGCACCAGTGCAGTGCCATGGGTGTGCTTTGCTGTTCGAGTGCGATCATTCGCTGAGCTGAGGCCCCGGCTGCTCATCAGATAAATGCAAAGAGTCTTTGCTACTTTTGAAAGACAAGCATAGAGGGTCCTTGTGGGTGTCTTAGCTAATATTCAGTCTTCAACGAACACCTAAAACAGTTTATTTCATCTGTGTCATTGCTGGAACTATGCTGTTCAAAATTGGTTTTGGACTTCCAATGTTTCAACCATGTGCTGAAAAATTATTTGATTCATTACAATAAGATTTTGGGGATCATTGATTGTGAAAGACATTATATTTTGGCACTTTCTTTATAGATACTGAGTTATAAACACAAATTGCTTATATTTGTTACAGATCAAAGATCGTCGAGTCGAGATGGACAGAAATCCAACTTGCTCAGTGAACTATGCATCAGATCAAAACAAGTTTGCACTCTTCGATAGTCGACTTGATGACCCCTCTAAGAGTCCTTCTCCAGTTTTCAAATGTTATTTGAAATCTAGACCTGACTTTGTTGAAGGGCTGGATAATGTGGCAGGAGCTCTTAAATATAGTTGTATGCCAGATCAGTTGGCATTTAGGCCAAAGGATGGTTCTGGTGATGAAAGTGTTGTGTCCAGTCATCAATCTGTGCAAGATGATATCCAGGAGGAACTTGGTCATCTAAAATCATAAGACTCTGATGTCGAGGATGTACTAGGCTTGTCTCAGCAATCTGATCAGTCTGAACCCTTGTTGAAATTAGACATTGAGAAACTGCAGCACATCAATGTCCCTGCGCATGTCAAGGAATTAACTCCACTAAACAGAGTCCTATCTGATGACACAGAACAGCCTTTAGTAGCTTAGCTTGTTGAAAAGACATTTGAGGAGAAAGTGAGGTCTGCAGATGCTGGCGATCAAAGTTGAAACTTTATTGCTGGAACAGCACAGCAGGTCAGGCAGCATCCAGGGAACAGGAGATTCGACGTTTCGGGCACAGGCCCTTCTTCAGGAATTGAAGGATGAGGAATATTACTTGCACAAGGGCAGCTATCCTGATGAGGAGGACGGTGCAAGTGATCATTCAGCAAGTTCTGTGAAGATTGTCAGATCAGTTAAGTCGGGCACCTCCATTGCATCTGCGCTATCTGACTCTGGAGAATTGAAAAGAACTCCATCAGAGAATGATTCTTATTTTCACGATTTTGAGTACCTTTCCCAAGGAAAGGAAGCAACTTACTCAGAAAATTTTGAGTCATTGCCAAGGAGGAATGAAGACATGAATAAAAGTTTACACGGTGGGAGTTGCAAAGCTGGCCCGGAATCTGCAGAAGCCCTTTCGCGAAGGATCAAAATCACCAGTGACAAAAATCTCACTGGATCCAAGTGCTCTCCTGTCCTGTGCATTTAAGCAGGAGGGAATGAATGAAGGGGAGAAGCTTTCTCGAAGTGTTTCACCAAGTATCAGTGTGGATGATGAAATCAGTGAGCGACTGGGTGTGAAATACTCTCCCAGATGTGGTAGCGTCCATTCAGAACAACTTGTAGACTTGAAATCACCAACTGAGAAGAGCAAAGTGATGCTAGCAATGAGGAACAGATTCCCATGCCATCATATTCTCCCTCTCCGTGTCGCACCCCAACAGCCATGTTGCCTGAAACCGATGAGCTGCCTGAATCCCAAATTGGTGCAAGAAGTTTAGTTAGTAGCATCCACTGGGGACACTTCGCTTCAATGGCAGAACTAGCTTCGCCAGTGGCTTTTGGGCT